>NC_036654.1:8150531-8153865 GCF_002806865.2 Cucurbita pepo subsp. pepo | reverse complement strand
GGGGGGAGGTGTTAAGCATCAACTTTGCTTTGGACCCCCAAAACATAGTAGCCAAAAATCATTTTGTTCCATCTGTAAAATATAGCAACACAAGAAAGAAACCTCTGCATGGAAAGTAGAATTAAGAGCCTTAGAATCTAAGGGATTCCAACAAGCAATTAGATCATATTTAAGTTCTCCACAATTCTCCATATAATGATAATGCTTACAAAAAAATATCCCGAAACAGCAGCATTGTGTTAGAATTACCTTGGATCTCAAACGATGTATAATTATTATCATGGATAGCATTTTCTGAATGCTGAAGCACTGAAAACTGATCGTCATTGGACATCTCATAGTAGTCTATAAGGTTAGAATTTGAACGTTCCTCGTGACCATAAAATGGATCAATGTCTTTCAAGCTGTCTTCGTTCAAACTTAATTGCTCCTCTATCCTTCTCAAAGCTTGAGAAACCTCACATTCGTTTTTTAATTCTGATATTTCATGCTGCCCATCCGCACCATTTGATCCAACAGTACGGTTGCCAGTGTCAGAACTAACTTCTACAGACCCTGGGCTCAATGAACTCTGTCGATGTTCCAAAGCAAAACTTTGAGATGAATGGGAACCAAAAGTAGAAGCCGATGCTGGAGATAATTGTGGAACACTTTCCGTCCCAGGCCTTCCCTGCAACAGAAATCTCACGTGAATGTTGAACAAATTTACTCAAAACCGAATAAATATGTGCTTAAATGTCATATAATACAAATACAGACTTGGTGGAACCAACAAATCTGTCATCCCTAAAAATAGAATAAGATATCTAGCTGAATATATAATGATATTACAAACACAGAATTGCTGGCATAAACTTGTATGGTATTCATGAGTTTTGGAATTCGACAAAAATCCTTGAAAAAAACTAGCACAAAAATCTATAATGAAACCTGGTTCCTATTTTCTCAAAAAAGAAATGTTCACACCCACACACGGATAAAGTACCATCATAATTAACATTCTTAGCCGGACTATTCATATACCAGGCTCAAGGGATGGCTCATCATGGGAACCTAATGCTAACAAGGCAACGATCCCTCCGAAAAACGCCCCCAAACTTTATATTTATATCATGTATAGTATTAAGTACCATTATTTCTATGTGGCCTTCTCTTCTGTAGTTTCACCCTTAATGAAAGTCGGATTATATAAAGGCAGGAAAGAAAAAAAAATTGCATTTGGAATGCCTAACAAAGTTGTCAAATGCACCTAAGCATTACTTGAAAGATGTAAGGCACTTAAGCATCGCCTAACAGAAGTTGGTTTTACTGGGCAAGAAGCATGGGGAGTTCATTTTTTTTATTAGAAGTCATGTCAAAAAAAACTTGGAAGCATGTAAAATCACAAGCAAAAAATAGACATTCATAAGCATGTATAAGACAAGTAACAGGATAATTAATTTTTTTTATCAATTTATCACATAAGATAACCATTCCAACCTTGAAAGAAGAAATGAAAACATAGATACAAGCTGAAAAAACAGAATGATATTGATAAATTCGGTATTTATAAATAAAAGAACAGTGACAATACTAGCTCACTCTTGCTTTATCTATTCAGTGCATGTAGTAACTCACCTCATTAATATCTCTATAGTGTACCAGAACAATGTGGTCAAATGACCTGCCAAGAAAATTAAACATAAGCACACAAAATTCTAATAACAAACTTAACATACATACACTTGCTCTCAATATGCTCTAAATATTAAATAACATAATCAGTGTTGGTGGTCAATTGTTGGCCACTTAGCCTCCTCTTCGCCAGTTAGTTCTTTTCTATTTGTTGGGTGTTACCCCCTTTATTCTTTCTTTTTCTGGTCATTTCCTGTTTCCCCTCCTCTTTTGGTTTTCCTATACCATTTGAGCATTCCTTGCGGAAATCTTCTTTAAAAATTGGGGCTCTAAAATTGGTTCAATGCATGAGAAATTATGCTCATAGCTGTTGTCCATAATTACAACAACTGGAATCACAGATTCACAATAGGTTTAACATGATGCATTTTAAAAAAATATATATTAATAGATCACAAATGCATCAAGAGTAATAAATATTTGGAAAGAAAATTCAAAACCAAACTGTTATTCAATAAACTATAAGAAAATAAAAACCCAAATGTGTTAATAGATCACAAATATACGTTAAAAAACAAAGTAAGGGGAATTTTCTGTTCAAAATTTATTACTCTTGTATAAATTCTGGCTATGTTCATGTGCTATTTCAAAAAAAAAATATAAATAAATAAAAATTGAAATTGAAATATAAAAACCATGGTTTGAGTGTCCAACCAATTGTACGTGGAAGAATATAGCATATATAGCATATGTAGAACACACACAAATTAATAGAATTTAAGTGTTTAGGCTTTACAGGATAAATTGGCAGATGGTTAAGTTGGGAGGGAGAAAGTAGGCTCTAAAACATGATAACATGACTGTGCACTCTATAATGGAAAAGGAAAACTCACGGATCCAACATCCAATAGCTACGTCTCTGGAAATTGGGATTGTGCTCTCCATGTGCATAATAGCAATTTAACGCTTCAGCATTTCCAACCTAACCATGCAGACAAAGAATAATCCACACTAGAACAATCAGTAAGAAAATTAGTTGATCTCAGAAGAGCTAATGCAGACCGATCAGTGGGCATTATAGCACTCAAGATGCATAGAAGGAACATTTTTAACACGTACGCCACTGAATAAGTTGCTTAGAGCACAAAATCCATTAATATTGAAATTGAATTAACCAAATACAAGGCTCATAAAATTTTCCTCATACTACAACTCACAGCTTGAAATTACATTTTACAGTTCATTTTCTAGCACTTGAGTATTACCATTGTAGTGTTACAATAGTCCTGGAGTTAAAACTACTGCTACCATAATATGTTTCATGCAAACGAAAATTCCTGCCAATCATTTCCTCCACTCTATTTATTTCTATGATTGCAAAGCTAGACCCTTAATTCAATGGAGAATTGTCGACGTTATGACTAGTTTCTATGGCACCGAACACGCACAGAAAGGAATCTGTACCACAGAGGATACCAAGGTTATTACAGATAATTCAGGAGGCATACTTGGACCATATCCCTGGTCAAACTGCCAAGGAACATTACCGAAAGGGGGTTCTCAAGTATAGTATGACTCAACACTAGATTTACAAGTCACAGAGACTATGGCCATACCACAAAGCCCGAGACAGGCAAAGACCACTCTCATCTGCCATGGATCATCCCCTACTTCCCAAGAAGACCCCTACAAAAAGAGATCAACCCCCCCCCCCCCCCCC
>NC_036654.1:8147763-8150302 GCF_002806865.2 Cucurbita pepo subsp. pepo | reverse complement strand
CAACCCCCCCCCCCGACCAAACCCTCCCCATTGGCATGCCTCATAAACCCATAGTTTTCCCACATAAACCAAAGGACACTAGACCCTCACTCCACATTTCATCAATCTCCAAAACCTCATCTACTATACCACTTCTTATTCTTGATCCACACTTTGTGGCAACATCACCAGAAAAACATGTCATCGTCATTAAGAACAAAAAAACTTTCCTCGTCCCAGGAACAAAATTCTCCACTGTTGGCATTCACCTGTCCCCAAAGATTATCCTTGCGGATTTAGAGCTTGGCACTCTTTTCAAGAAAAACAGAATGAAGCAGAGGTACAAGAGGTCACCCCAATATCGGCGACACTCACACCAACAATGGTCATCCAAATCCGGGCACCGTGGCTAAAAGAAAACCACATGTGCATCATGGTTATCCCATCCGGGAAAAAGAAGCCCACTACAGCCAAGAAACAGAGTAGACTAACTAGAGATTGTTGGCCACCTTTCAAACATCAATTATGAGAAATCAAGCCCGTCACAATTGGGTGGTCAATACCTCTTACGATTATTATCTCTTGGAATGCTAAAGGTTTGGGAGATTGGCAAAAGAGAGCCCTTATCAAGACCTTCCTCCTCAAATACAACCCCACTGTGGTTTTTCTTCAAGAAACAAAATTGAATTATGTAGATAGTTGGATAGTTAAATCCCTTCGGAGTGCTAGACATTGGTTGGTCAGCTCTAGATGCCTCAGAAACATGGGGGGATCTTAATTATGTGGAATGACCCAACTCAGATCATTTTCGAATCACCAAAGGTCTATACACCTTAACCACACATATTAAATTGGCCGATAGTTACAGTTTTTGGATAATAGGGATCTATGGCCATTGCAGATATCAACCTCTCTTCTGGCAGGAATTACAAGACCTATCTGGCCTATGCATAGAGAATTGGCTTTTGGCTAGTGACTTCAATATCTCTCAATGGGCACATTCAAAATCTAGTGGAAAAGACACAAGAGACATGAGGCATTTCAACAATTTCATAAGAGAATCTGAACTCATTGACCTTCCCCTCTGTAATGGTCTTTATACATGGTCAAACAACAAATCTCCACCCACCTTGACACTCATCGACAGATTTCTAGCTGCAGAAGGCCTACTTGGAAACTTCAGTAACACCGGTGTTTGAAGACTGAATAGACCTACATTTGATCACGATCCCATTCTACTCTCCATGGGTTGCTATTAATGGGGCCCCTCACCCTTTCGCTTTGAGAATATGTGACTAAACCATTCTGAACTTTTGCCAATGGTAGAATACTGGTGGAAGAACATGCCACTTTGTGGATGGTCGGGGCACGGTTTCATCAACAAACTGAAAAGACTAAAAGACGTCTTAAAGAAATGGAACAAGGAGGTTTTTGGTTGTATTTCCACAAAACGAAACCAACTACTTACTCAAATTGCTCTCCTTGATGAAACGGAGGAAACGAGCTCTATTACATTGGTTCAACACACACACAAAAGCTTATTAAAGCATAACTTATTTCGTTAGCAGCAAAAGAAGAGCAACCATGAAGACAAAAATGTAAAAAACGATGGCTAGAGGAGGGTGAAATAAACCCAAATTTTTCCACCGTATTCATGGTCACAAAGAAATGAAAAAGTATCATCATGGAAATTCTATCAATACAAGGCTGAAGCTTAGTAAAGGAAGATGAAATTGTCTCAGAATTTGTGTCCTTTTTCACGTCCTTATATATAAAGGATGATGCCCTCTTCAAATTTCCCCATGATCTTGATTGAAGTCCTATTGATCAACAACAAGCTGCCTTCCTCGAGATTGCTTTCCTTGAAGAACAAAGCTCTCCTCGCAAAATGGATATGGACATATCATCATGAAGAAAATGCCTTGTGGAAAAAATCTTAATAAAGACTAAATATACTCCTACATCACACAAAAATCCACCCCCTCCATCTTCTGCAAAGGAGCCATGGAAGTACATAAAGAAACATCAAAACCTCATCACCAACCAAATTCGCCATATAGGGGTGGGTGATGGAGGAAGTACCTCTTTTTGGACCGACCCATGGATTGAAGACATCACACTAGTCCAGCGGTATCCACTTATGTACAACTCTCTCATAGCAAATAAGCCAAGATCAAAGAAACGTGGAATGTTGTCAACAAATTATGGTACTTGAACCTTGGTAGGAACCTAAAGGATAATGAAGCAACAAAATGGGACAAATTAAGTCTTTCCCTTGCCCTAATGGTATTGGCAAATGAAGCATACTCATTGACTATTGGCAAATGAAGCATACTCATTGACTTAGCTCCCCAATGCTGACAAGGTCTTCTCTACAAAATCTTTGATGATGGACATAAGAGAAAAATAGAAGCAATAAATCTCACCCTAGCAAAGACAATTTGGAAAGGACATCACCCTAAAAGGGTGAAGTTTTTCTTTTGGGAAATAGCACATAAAGCAATTAGCACAAGTGAAAATCTTCAAAAAAAAAAAAAAAAAAAAAAAAAAAAAAAAAAAA
>NC_036654.1:8146622-8147328 GCF_002806865.2 Cucurbita pepo subsp. pepo | reverse complement strand
AAAAAAAAAAAAAAAAAAAAAAAAAAAAAAAAAAAAAAAAAAAAAAAAAAAAAAAAAAAAAAAAGTCCTACATGACCCTATTTCAAAATTGGTGTCCATTATGTAAGAAAGAAAACGAATCAAAAAGCCACTTATTTATGCAATGCACATACGCTTAGAATTTATGGACAACGATTTTCAATATATTCATATGACATCTCACATTTCCTAGGGAAGTAAAGGATCTATTGGACATGGCCTTAAGGTACCATCTCTTCAAGAATGCAAAAACCCTATTATGGAAAAACCCCATCATGACTTTCTTTTGGAACCTATAGAAAGAAAGAAACCAAAAAATATTCGGAAAAAAGACACAGACTTAAACAGAACTCTCTGACAATGTTGTTTACCAAGCTATATCTTGGTGTAAACGGTCCAATATTTTTACTTCCTATAGTTCTACCTCCCTCACAGTTAATTGGGAAGGGCTTCTATAAACATCATGGATATTGCATCCCTTTTATAAATTTCAATCATCAATGAAATTGTCTCTTATTAAAAAAAAATAAAAAAAAATAAATCACTAGTGAAAACCTTTAGAGTCTAATTGCCTTGGATTTTTTTTCCCCTCGATTTGTGAAATGCTATATAAGGGATGGGCCTCATACTTTTTTTTTTTTTTTTTTTTTTTTTTTTTTTTTTTTTTTTTTTTTTTTTTTTTTTTTTT
>NC_036654.1:8076354-8146456 GCF_002806865.2 Cucurbita pepo subsp. pepo | reverse complement strand
TTTTTTTTTTTTTTTTTTTTTTTGGAGGATTGGTGGGTAAGAGATAAGCACCTTTGTGCGCTGTCTCTGCGTCTTTATCACTTGTCTGTTAAGAGGGGGTCTTCATTTGCTTCTATTTTGACTCCCTCGTCTTGGTCGGTTCCTCACTAAGTGTGAATCTTTGGAGGTGCTGGACCTTCTTTCTATAATTTCCAATTAGAGGGTTTGTCAAGGGAGAAAGAATTTGCTAGCTTGGGATCTTAGTCTCTTCTCGTTCATTTTTCTCCATCCTTTGTTCCCTTTCTCCCTTTCAAGAGACCACAGTGTTCTCTTCTCTTAAGGAAGCTTAAATTCCCTAAGAAAGTCAAGTTTCTTTATATGGTAGAGTCAACACCCACGATCGTATCCTGCGGCATTGCTTTTTGGTTTCTTTGTAGACAACAGGAGGAAGATCTTGATCATCTTTTTTTGGAGTTTTCAGTTTGCTTCTCTCAGGAGTCAGTTTTTTAGTTTGTTTGGGATTGTTGGGGTGTGTAATAGGAACTGTTTGTCTTTGTTTGAGTAGATTGTGATGAACTCCTCATTTCGTGATGAGGAGAGGGTCTTGTGGCAGGCTTGTTGTCATGATATGTTGTGGTGAGTGTAAATGGAGAGAAATAGTAGAATTTTCATATGGATGAAAAGTAAATGAGTAATTGAGTTTAAATGGAATGGTTGCATCATACAAAACCTTAAGTCGTTCGTGTGCTTCTCCAACAGTTCTTCCGTCCCTTTTTTTCCTCCAGCTATGACCATCTTTACGGAAGAAACGGAGTACTCTCTTGTTAAAAAGAAACAAAGAACCACCTGTTGCAAATCCACTGTTCAATAATAATCTAAACGGTATACAACAACTGTCTAGCATGATAAGCCATCAACAAGTTATCTCAAAGAAAAAATATAGTGAATAAGGTCACTTACTAGTTGGCTGTTTAGGGGCCTCCTCTGTCAGCTGATATTTTTCATAATTCTGTAAAATAAAGAACACCTCTGGAGGCTTCAGCCAGCGGGTTTGTGCTTCTCGATAAAGATCATTAATATCATATCCTGAGATAAAAGAAAATAATCTTCTGTAATTATTTTGAGAATGAAAAGCATTCAATAGGATCGAGACACACGTAAGAAACTACAGTTCAACAGATCAAAGTTTCCAAATATTTAATTATTCTACGCAAGAAATTATATATATGTATAATCTAAGACTTAATGAAGCTGCTGAGAGTAAATAATCTTAAATTAATTTAAAGAACAACACCGTTTATTTCAAGTTTCTTAAAATCTCTAAGTTTAATTCAAATACAATCCAATTCCAGAAGCTTGGGGGTTGAATTTTGATAAACACGTGACTTCAACTACTCACAATCGCCTCTTCTCTGCATCAACTCGAAACAACTCAGCTTATGTTACTAGAACTGAAATATGACCAACCTCTTCATCAAACACGAGCCAATCATCCCAAATAACCATTCACCATACACTTTCTAAATTTCAACGACAAACACTTCTGATACTAGTTAAAATCAGATTCCGCGAAACCTACTCAATCAATTAACTAAAAATTCATGTCGACATCAGGAAATATGAGCACAATTAGAAAAACAGGAGAAACTATTGACTCCATTACTTACCGACGTTCATCGTAAACAGATCGAGTCAGCGCTTTCAGCAAGAAGAAATGGAAAAGAACATTTCAAATTCCTCCCGAAATAAGAGGTTCAACTTGCAGCTTTGCAGCAGGAACACAACTGTTCCGAGTAGCAAAACTGCAGACGGAGAGAGGAGATCGAAGAGGAAACTTCAACTTCGCCGGCGGTTCGACGCCGGGAAACTTTGCCGGACCACCGACAAGCTGAAATCGGAGCTGGAGAATTGACTAGCACATTCCACAGATGGTGCTTCCGTCACCCCGTGCACTTCGGTTTCCTTTACACGGAAAAATCGAAAAGTGGAAGTGGACACGAAGCCTAGAATTAGAATTATAAAATTGGATTTTTATTGGTCGCTACCGTTACATTTGTTCAGAATACCGTTCTCACATTTTCTCTGTAATTCCAATATAAAATTAATTTTAAATCCGATTTTAATCCCAAAACTTCTAATACTTTATTTTTTTTTTTTTAATCGTTTATATATATATATATATATATAAATAAAAATTAGACTACTTTATTAATGTTATATATAATAATAATTCGACTTAAATCGTGATTACATTATATATATGTATATAAATAAAATAAAAATTGAACTACTTTATTTTAATTTTTTTATTTTATGAACGCGTATATATATCTAAAAAAAATTGGACTACTTTATTTTAATTCTTTCATTTTTTGAACATACGTCTGTGTATATATACACACACGTACGTTAAGAAAAGGAAAGAATTAAAATAAAGTAGTCTATTTTTTTTTTAGATATACATATATATATATATACACGTATGTATGTATATATATAAAAATAATAATTCGATTTAAATCGTATTACATTATTTATATATATATATATATATATATATATATATATATATCTTTAAAAAAATAAATTGGACTTCAACAAAATAAATTCGACTGCTTTATTTTAATTCTTTCATTTTCTGAATATGTATATACATATATATAATAATTCGACTTAATTGTGATTATATTAATTAATTAAATATATAATTTTTGGAGTTATTTGATATTTAATTATGATATTTACAAAAAAGAATAATTTTAGTTATTTTTTATTTTTCGAACAACCTTACTTTCATTTTCTATCCTAACATTTTTATGGTCATTAAAAGTACTCTAAATAAAAATAAATAAATAAATAAATAAAAACGTTTAAAATTATATGGACCAAATTAAAATTATTGAAGTGGTCCGATTTGAACGAGTTGAGAAGGACAAGATAAAAGGTCCAATATATTGGGATTATAATGAAATAATTAATTGGATAATAATAGGAAGTCACCATCATATGAATAAGCTGTGTATTTATAAAGAATGAGATCTTAGGATAAACTAAAGAAACAAACATGTGTTTGAGATTTTTAATTTAATTTAATTATTATTATTATTATTATTATATATACTATCCGATTAAAAATTATTTAAAATTTTTTATTGTAAAAATACAACACTTTTTGAACAGTTTAGTAAAAAGTATTAAAAAAAAAAAAAAAAAAAATTAAGTTTTGAATTTTTAATTCCAATAAAAATATAGTTTTATTGTCGTTTTTTCTATGAAGCTAAATCGAATGATGAAGCTAAGATGCCAAGATCATATCTCATTGGAAATTTAGACCATCAGACACTAGTTACGAGGATGAACGACACAATATAAGAGAGAGACGGAGTATCACACCTTTTCCAGAGAATCGTACGTGACACTCTCGCCTCATACGGCTCCGTCTAGAGCTTCCTCAGCCTAGTCGACCTGAAATCTACAATGACCATCACGTATCAAGCAAGGTGCAACCACAAATAACTAGAGTCAAAAGCTTAATTAGCATACACGACCCAAGACCCATAAAAAAAGCAGCAAAATTAGCAAACCGAGCAAAAAGAGTATCCCTATAATTAAAAACATAAATATCTGACTAGTTACTTAATTTATTACTTTTAATGTGCACTCTAATACTAAGTTAAAACTATAATTAAACTTTTAATTAATACAATAAAATCTCAATTAAATCTAGCTTACGCTCTGACCCGAGTAGCATGGAGCACGTGGAATCCGGTGTGAATCAGCAAGGACCCGAGTACATTGGGTGACCTCGTGGGAATTTTCCTACGATGCATGTGAGCAAGACCAAAACATATTAGAAGGACTCGTGTTGGTCAGTGGGAATGATCAGTAAATTTCATGACCGAGACTATCCGGTGTCGAACAAATAGGAAGGAGAGTAAGGCAAGTTATTCTGAAATAAGCACATGGGATGGGATGCTCAAAATGGCAAAGCAAAGAAGAATGAATGAATCAAAGAAACTCCACTGAGCTAAGCCTCCGCCCCATTTTCCCTTTTCTTCCAACCAAAGTTTCTCACACTCTTTCTCTCTATAAAGCTCTAACCACTGATTTGAACATCACAAGTGTGCTTGGAAGTTAACCACTTTCATTGAGCAAAGAACACAACAAGAACGAGAAATGGCAGATTGGGGTCCAGTTTTTGTGGCTGTCATTCTGTTTGTTTTGCTAACACCAGGGCTGCTCTTCCAGCTTCCTGGAAACCGAAGGTGCTTGGAGTTCGGCAACTTTCACACCAGCGCTGCTGCTATCGTCGTTCATTCGCTTCTCTACTTCGGTCTCATTTGCGTCTTCTTGCTCGCCATCAAGGTTCATCTCTACATTGGTTAATCGAGCTTCACCTCACCTCTACGTTTGTTCGTTTCTAATTCTTCCACCAAATGCAAAGTCACTTCAACTTCGTTTTGATTAGTTTGTTCTAAATATTCGGTCCATGTCCCAAGTTTTCAAGTACGTGAGCAAAATTATTGAGTTATCTAACATATAGTTTGCTTCATCATTTCGAAGTTGTGCTATCTTAAGGCTTTGTCTTGGCTATGGACGTTTTTCTATAAGATTTGAACTTTATCCTTCGACCCATTTAACAAAACCCACTTGAATGAATATGGTTAATCTAAAAGAACATAAAGTTGAACAATTTTAGTGCACTTGGGGTTAGATGTTACACAAACAAATAGCTCTAAAAGTGTGAGATCTCACATCAACCAGAAAGGGAACGAGTACCAGCAAAGCCAAACAATGATTGTGATATCTCACATCGGTTGGAGAGGGGAACGAAACATTTTTTATAAGAATGTGGAAACCTCTTCCTAATAAACCCATTTTGAAAACCTTGAGAAGAAGCCCGAAAGGGAAAGTTCAAAGAGGAGATGCTAGCGGTAGATTTAGACTGATACCTAAGTGTCTAGCCCAAGATTTCGAAACAAAACCTGTAACGGCCCAAATCCAACGCTAGCAGATATTGTCTTACTTGGACTTTCCTTTTCGGGCTTCCCCTCAAAGCTTTAAAACGGACTGCTAGGGGAAGGTTTCCACACACTTATAAAGGGTGTTTTGGTCTCCTCCTCCCCAACCAACATGGGACATCACAAAACCTCGGACACCATGAAAATGAACCTTCACAATTGTTACGACATTTTTTATTTCTTTTTGTTTTATAGCCTAACAGGCATTTCAAACAGTGGCAGTTACACATATGGACTCAAAAAGTCTTAAAAGCAGGAAGATACACAACACAATGTCACTCCACAACCTCAAAAAACAACAAACGGTGGTAAATAATTCAAACTTCATCTTGCCTATATGTTTCTAGAGGCAGCACCATTCATTCACAAGGGCACCTTTACTCGGTTTCTCCTGTAAGCCCCGCGCGCTCCATCCTCTCGCAAACAAGTCAACTATCTGCTGGTTGAACCAAGGTTTCTTCATATTTACATTTGTTTCCAAGCTGCAGCAACAATAATAACAAAGAAACAAACTCAATAACCTACAATATTCTAAGCACCGGTCACACGAACATACGCATTTACAAGAAACCGAGCCTTCGTTGAGAACAAGCACCGATCACACAAGCCCACAAAACAATCAAATTCGTCGATATCGCAAAAAATTGCTTTACCAACTTCAAACATCAATCTTTGGACACAAGCAGAGGCACAATTCACTTTATGCTTACAAAAAAATACCCCCAAAAACCTGACCTAAACATTCAAGCATGCTCGTACTAGGCGACTGCAAGGAATTCAAATGCATCGATGGAAGCACGAGAAAATAAATGCCAACATATGGGCAATATTTCTCACTCTTACACTTGATAAAGAACTAGCCCAGCTAAATTTCCCTTTCAGATTTAGATATGCGTGTGCATTCATTAAGAAAAATCACAGAGCAAAATCAAGAAGGTGAAGTAAACATCAATTTATTGGAAGGAAAGTTCACAAGTTATTGAATATCGAGGTCATCTAGACCCATTCTGTGAATTATTCTCACGGCCCACCTCATTAATTCACATAAAATTCCAAAGTGCTATCATATTTCCAACAACTTGAACCCACAGATCTTAAGAGGGTATCCCCATCTCAAGCCCTTACCACACAGCCACACCTACCAAATCTAACAAGCCTAAGAGAAAATTGAATTCAATTAGTTCGGACTTGTTTATTGTTGAATTGGGACCGAGACAAAAAAAGCTCTTCTATCGAAGAAGCCTACGCTCCCTTTGAACTAAGTACAAATGGTCTAGTTCAAAATTTCCCACGAATGGACTTAGTGAAATCCAATACTCTTATGTCAGAAAAGGGCAAGATCCGTGAGGTTCAGGATTTATCTTTAATAATGAGAGTTAGATCTGAGTTAGATCGCACCAATATCAATCCAAGAAACGAAGTAAACATCAATTATTGACAAGATAGTTGGCAAGGCAATGAACAAGATACAACAAATATTTCACAAGCAGAAGCCATAAGAGAATTCAGAGATAAAGATAATATGCAAGTATTGATGATAACAAACATCCAGCAAGAAAATTTAGATAAGGAAATGAAACAAAAATAAAATCCAATAGAAGAAGGAAACAGAGGCAGATGAGAAATTCACCATTGAAATCTTTCCGGGGCATTGGAGCGGTTAAACAACAAAGCATAGAGCGTCCCAACATCGAGAGGCTAGAAACGATCCCAACCACATAGAAAATCATCGCGAAAACGAGAATCCAAGGCATCAAGATGAAGCCCAGAAAGAAAGTAACCGATCCACAGAGCATCAAAGCCAGCGAAATCCCCAAAAGCAGCGACGCAAATCCAGCCGATGTCATCTGCGACGAAGGCAAAATTCTCGACGACGACGACGAAATAACGGAAGACAATTCCAGAACATGATCGGAAAAAGGCACCGGCGGGGGCGGCGATCGGAGAATTTTCAAAAGCAGAGACGAAACCTCATGCAAAACCCCAACTCCAGATTGCGGATCTTCTTGAGACCTACTCATCATCACTATCCTTCACCTAGAAACAAGAACAACAAGAAGAAAACCCCAACAAAGAGCGCAAAATCAAACGATCTCCGGAGATCGCTAAAGCCGAGACGATTGGCTAACCATAAACGATGAACCAATCAAATCAACGAAATCCCAGAACGGTTTTGGTGGTGAAAATCATAGCGGCTTTGATCAGAAGAGAGTGCAAAGAGAAGGTTGGATTAACGAGCTGGGAAACGGAAAATGGGAGTAAATTAGAGAGAGAAGTAGGCTGTGAGATGGTGCGGCGAAAGGAATCCGAGTCCAGTTAATGGATTTTCTCGGATTAAAGTCTGTTTGGATGGAAAGAAAGGAAACTAAAAGAAAAAGGAAAATTATCCGCACCGAGAATCGAGGAAGCCAAAAATGGAAAATTCAGAGAAGAACAACGCGTGGATTAGACGGTGGAGAGCAGGTCAAGCGGGACTTAGAGGCGTCCGGATCATATGGGACCTTATCCAGCAGAAAAGTGAAGAATTATAGAATGAATTAACGGATAAATTGATATTATCTACCAACAAAATTAAATTATTTAATTATAAATTTAGTCCAAAGTAAATCGTTACTAGTCATGCCTAACCCTAAACCCTAATAAGGATATTAGTTACTATGTGTTAATTAGATGATCTTTTTGTAGTTAAGCCGTTTTTTTGACAGTTTATTTATTTATTTATTTATATTACTTATTACTTATTCCATAGAGCCTGCTAACTAAAATACACATTATTAACTTCGTGATATCTACCAGATTTTATGGAGTCGGGTCATGCATGATATGGTCAAGTCTGATCGTAGAAAAGATTCTCTCCAAGCGAAC
Source organism: Cucurbita pepo subsp. pepo (assembly GCF_002806865.2). Taxonomy (NCBI): domain Eukaryota; kingdom Viridiplantae; phylum Streptophyta; class Magnoliopsida; order Cucurbitales; family Cucurbitaceae; genus Cucurbita; species Cucurbita pepo. The sequence goes on along the minus strand of NC_036654.1, from coordinate 8,138,591 downwards.
CAGCCTACCCTTTGTATCGAGCTTTTGCGGTGGTTGGAATAAAGACACGTTTGGTTGGCGACAATAGAAAAGTCATCCCGTCTCATCCATGTCCACTAGATTGAGACTCACCCTTCACAATTCAAGATAATGAAATAAACTCGAATGACAACTTCTATAAAAACATCTTCGATCTTCTTGGTGAGTCGAGCTATGGGCTTATATGCCAATTGTTAAGTGACTTTTAATGGGTCTAGCTTCTACAATTCCTAGTCGTTTTAAGATTGACATGGACATTAGCTCCCTCTTAGTTCCTGTCTTTGGAGCAAGGACAGTCACTTCGCGGAGATTGTGAAAATTTTGTCGTAAGCTTCACGAAATTCCGTTCTCTTTTTGTCTCACTCAAATAAATGGGTAGGGAGAGCATACGAAAACATGGATAAAAAAAGTCTTAATTTTCCACAAAACCGACTCATTTCTGGACTCTATACTTGGCGACTATGAAAATGACTACTAAATCAAGACTTGAGTCAAACACGAAAGGTAGAATTTTTCATCGAATAGATTCCTATTTGATGACCTAATAAAATGATGATAATTCCTTTGTTGTATCGACAAGCTGCAAAATACTTGCTACCAAGTCGTTTCAGACGACCATGTTGAATGTTACTTGATGCTATAATTTTGAATGAGAGTATTGTTTTAAATTATTTTTATCATCCATTTTATTTTTTAAATTATCTTAAAATATAGGGTACTGTTTAACAAAATATATTTTTGTATAATATTGGCGAACTAAAATATAATAAATAAATAAAAGAGGTTTAAAAAATGGTTTTAAAGGGAGAAAAAAAAGGAGGTATAAGTCAAAATAGACCTTTTCGACAAGCGGAAGGGATCTGTCAGAGGGGGAGAGTAAATAAAGTTTCTGTGAGGCTCACGGAAAGAACACCAGACCGAAACGACTTTGGCGGTCATTTCGATCTTCTCCTTCCTCTTCGTCTCTCTCCTCCGCCTGGCATTCTTCCATTGATCGCCCAAACCGCTCGCCATGCGGTGCGATTGCGATTGCGATTGCTGTTGCGGTGCTTTTTGTTTCTATACGCTTCTTCTTCCATTGGCCATCGCGCACAGGCAAGAGCATTATATGGATCTTCCGGTGAGACGATTTCGTTCTCAAACTGTAGCTGCATCGATCGGATTATATATTATTGTGTCTAGCAAACGTGTTTGGATTTGCTCTCATTAGTGCTGCAATTCGTGTTTGATCGATCGATGGCGGTAGTTTCGAAGGCTGTGTTTGTCTCTGTTTAATTATTATGATCAGATTGGCTCCTTCTGCTACTGCATGTGAGAAGTGGTTGACGGTGGAGATCGTGGTATCTCGTTGAGCCAGGTAATGATTGATGATTAGTTTGAATTATATTGCTGTTTTGTGATTCTTCCTTGTCGACTCGTTAATTATAGACTTGATTTCTCAATTACTTCATGATCTTATTGTTTAAATCTTGACGTTTCGCCGGACCGCTATCATGGACGATTAACACAGTATAGTGATGTTCTAGCGAAGATCGACTTAGAAACTAGAATATTGTTTTCTCTGTTTTTCAGACTTTCATTTTCAGGAGATTCATGTGCGGTCATTGAGCGCGCTTACACGTTAATGTGTGCAGCGAGTTTCTGTCGATGATATGTGAGTAAATATTATTTTAGTTCTCCATTTCTTTTGTGATCGAGTTTTACCTAAGCCAAACCACACAGTGTCTTTTTGACCAAATATATGCTTCTTCTTGAAGATGTATAAATCTGTTTTACAAGGTAGGTTTTAGCATTGGATTTGTTACCTTTCTCTTTGGTTTCTAAACTGTTCATTCTCAACGGATATTTCAGATCTTTCTGTTTATTATTTTTTTCAGAATATTTCGGATTTTGTTTGGATGGAGTTCCTCACACCTTATCCTAGAGTTTTTTTTTTTATAAGTTAAGACTGGAATTCAATAACACAATCATAACCAAAAGAAAAAAAAAAAACATAAATTAGCCAATCAAAATTTCAATAATATATTTCTGAAAAGAAATTTTAGTGTTCGAATGTTTTTTTTACCACTTAATATGTCAATAAAATTTCCAGATCACAGTAATTTGATGATAAAAACTCCAAAATTTTAAGATTTTACTGTGTATTTTTTTCTTTAAAGAAAAAAAATTAAACAAGAAACATAGGTACTACAAGCAAAAGGGAAAGTAAACATTCCATGTGTGTTTTCCAATATCTGAATCTTGGGAAAGCTTTGATCCCTTGTCTTGAGAACATGTATCCATCCACACTTTCCTTTCCTTGAGTAATATTGGCCTCCACTCAATGATTGAACTTCTGCAGGCCTGGATTATGACTTTAGTTGTTTCTTTTTCTGACTGAACCCTCTTTTTGCTTTTCCATAGATACAACGTTCACATAAGGTCCTCTTTAGCTAATGTTTGGGTCTTCTTGTCAAAGGTTTATAGAATTTGTTAACTGTAGCTGTCACTTATGCTTCCCTTTTCTATTTCAAAATAGTTTTGCAATCAAGAACCTATAGGCCATTGATCTTAGTTCCCTTTAGACTCACTAAGGATCCATTCATGACCTTTAATGCTTCTATAATTAAGCAGAAGTAAAACTCTAAAATTATCTTCGAGTGACCTTAGAGACAGGGAAAATGTGCTTTGAAGAACCCGGTGCCCTTTATAACAAAGCCTGCTCAAAACAAAAGAGCTNGGGAAAAAAAAAAAAAAAAAAAAGAGCCACGATTTGAAGCAGCAGGGTGAATAAAGAGTCATTGCCTTGAACGGACTACACAATATGGCATATTAGAAACAACAAGGATTTCAATAAACTGACCTAATCCATTTTGTATATGGAACAACCAAATCCACAACATCATGGCTTCATGAGTAGAGAAGGGAACATCACAACATATTTGAGGCATTAGTCTCTTTCTTTTAAGGTTAAGTTGCATCATTACTCTTTGGTGAGAGATGGACAGATCATAGGAACCTCAAACCGATTGGAGTCCTTCAATCGAGGGACACTTCCAATTCTCATGGCCAAACAATCTCTAACCAGTGACCCATGTCATCAATGGATCTTTTTCTCTAAGGTTCCAAAATTGTTTTTGAGCTCTTTTCAGGAAACAATCAAAGCCATTGGCCCATCACCTTCTTTTCTATCTAAATACTCAGTTAAATTTAATCCCTAAACTTCTCCGGGTACCTCTTATTTCACTGGTGTTAAAAATATAATGCCCCATCGGCTGACACCAAGAAGACTTCCTAAATGAAGTTAATGGAATCAATTCAGAGAGAAAATTACAAGCATTAATGGATAAAATTTAATTATGCAGCATCAAGTAAGTGTTTGCTGCTGCATGGTCATTTTACCTGATATTATGCTAGAACCATTATATGTAAATTCAGATGTCACATAGTATGCAGATTTGCTTTTGCAGGTTAGCAGGGTGTTAGGAACTCATACAATTGTGCAGCTTCTCTTTATTTAATTTGGGACTACATTATCAACCACATTGTTGTTCGAGGCACTTCACTAATTAAAGTTGGCTGTCGACCATGGCGATAGCCATATCCATGTTGTCTATCCAACTGCTATTTTCCATCATTGCCTCAACCTGCAAGTAAAAAGATAGCTATTACAATTTTTTTTCCCGCTAATATGATAGCTAGTCAATGTAACATTAGCTTCCTCACTGGAAAATCATCATTAGTATCAGGATTTTATCCCCCTGTTCATCTAGAATCAGAACAATGAAGTAAAAGCAGAAGCATAATCTCATACAATTCCCCTTAATTCCCAAACAAGAGTGCATAAGCAAGCATTCATTGGAACCACTCCACATATTGGAAAATCAGGTAGTGTTCTTCCTATATTTACATATTCGTCTATTTTTCTGAAATTATGTTTTTAGGAGTTTCTTAGTAACTGATACTACAGCATGTGCCAACTGATTTCAATTTCATGTATGGAGAAGTCTATAATTTCCACTGAACTATATGTCAATTCAATACACTTGAGGATCAAGTAGTAGTTAGTTATAGAATGCTTTGAGCTTCTGCTCAGAAACCCTCCGGGTCCACGAATTCCAGAAAAGTGCAGCCTTAAGAGTCAGTTAACACTTTGAGGATCAGGTAGTTAGTACTCCTCTTCAAGCTTGAGAAGCTGATCAAATGTAGTGGAGGGCTTCGTTGGATGCATGTTTCCGTACAAAGTTGAGAATTGGGTGGTTTCTAGTTCTCATCCCCTTCCTCATTTACAATCACCACTAATATCAATGTGATTGTCAGGCATTTTGACAGTGATGGAGAAAAGAGAACTGTTTTCATTCTATAATTAATGTAGAGTTCTTTCTTTTTTCTTTTTCTTCTTTTGCACACCCATTTATGAAGGAGTTGGCTGTAAAATGTTATATTTGAGCCCTGAGCATGATTTAGGTGGGTACAGAAGAACTTATCTGAACTTGAAGGAACCATGTACAAGCATTTTTCAGGGTAGAACTATTTTAGGTATCTTCCCTTTTTGAGTTTTTCATCTAGGGAACCGTTATTACCAAACGTGCCTAACTTAGAGCAGGAAAGGAACTTTGTGAATGGCTTGAACACAAAGATCAGATACCTCAAAGCATATGACCATGTAAAGATGAGGACAGGATAGAGAAAATCTCCATAAAGGTTGGGAATTATGCGTGCTTGAGTTATGAAAAAGAGGAATTGTCTTTATTACTCCAAAAACTTGGGGAATCAGATGCCTTTGTTAATCCTCCTTGTGAACGGTCTACCCCTATTAATGAGCCCATTAATAGTGCTTTGCTTGCCGGATTGCCGTTCAATCCTCCTTGCACGTTACGTTAGGCTTAAGCATGTGAGCCTATGCATCTGGATGTGCGTATGCGCATACCTATGAGATTCTTTGTGTGCACGCATGTTTTGTACCATGTGTTCATGTCATATTGCTGTCAGCTCATGGGAGTTTCATACTTCATGTTTGCCATGTCTTCTTGCTTTTGCCTTGTTTTGTCGTGCATGTCTTCCTGCCTACTCGCCAACAATGATTGTGTGCTAAGAAGGATGGTAACCATGCCCCTTCACGATCGTGGATTGCCGACCACCCATCAACATCCAAGGTATGTTTAGTCCCTTACCGCCTTTGTGTACTTGTCCGCCTTGTCTTTTGCTCTTTAGTGTGTTGCCCCACACACCGTGTCACTAACTCATGTAAGTCCCATCTCGCATGTTTCAAGATCGAGATCTCCTAACAAACCTCCTTCCCTTGAGCTTGTTGATGCCTTCATTGGATCTATCCTTAACTAGCACTCATATCTAGTCTTCAAATTGTCAGTGTCACATCTCTATCCCAAGAAAGCTCTCTGTCATCTTCGCCTTTCCATTTTACCAAGTAATCAGTCCGTTGACAATTGTTTAATGGCCAAGGATTTTCTCAATCTTCCTCTCAAACCACTTTTTAATCATAGTTGGAACTCACCTTACTTGTTTTGATCCTGGTCAACTTTCAACTTGTTGGGAAGTTTCAGATGATAAGCCACATTGGGCACTTGTTTGATCACTTCAAAGGGTCTGTCATACCTCAACACTAAGGCTTTTGTGCACTTTGTGCACGCTTGTCGCATAGTTTATTCCACATATGCAATCTCACCTAAACTGTGCTTCTACCTTGAAGTCCAAGGTCGTCTTCCCTTGTTTGAGTATTTCATTCAATTTTACATGCAGCTTTCTCCAAGTTGTCTCAAGTTAAGCCCATTTTCTACTTGTCACCAACGAAATGATAAGCAGTTGCACACCTTCTTCCTCGTGTGTGTCCTTTTGTTACCTCTTAAGGACATAGAGTATGTTGTTCGGTCACTAACTTTGAAAGAAGAGGAAGGGAAATTGTCCCACATCACTTAAGTTTGACCTCTACTATAAAAGGGAGGTCTCTTGCTTCATGTCATCATCCCACTTGAACGGTTTGAAACCAATCAAAACACACTCTTCAGGCTGGCATTTTGGTTGATTTGGCCTGGGTTTGATATACTCGGACTTTTTTCTATTAGTTTTAGCTCTTTGAAAGGGCTTAAGGTTAGGATAACTACCTTTTAGTCAGTTTAAATTATTTTATGAAAAATTAGATTTAATTATTTCAGAGAGCAACGTTAAACCAGCATCAAGCATCAAGGTGTCATGGTAACTTCGGCCTAGGCCAACCAAGTAAGTGGTCTTACTATTGGCTTGGTCGGAAGACTTGTGTTATGTATGATGGCACGTGTCCAGTGACCACTGCATGTGTCATGTATGTTGATATGATGTATGTTAATGCTATAATATGTTATGATGATTTGATATGCTATGATGTTATGATGATGTGATGCGCTATGATACCATGATACGTTATGATGATGAACATGCTATGATACCATGATATGTTATGATGATGTAACATGCTATGATGACCTGAGATGTATGATGATGTGATATAGTATAATGATATCTTGTGTTACGATGATATGCATGTATGAGATGCCATATTGCATTATGAAAATGAAAAGTTTTTTTTTTTTTTGATACACAACCCCTAAGTATGTTAGGAAGATGAATATATGAAAGTTTATGCATGCATGTTAGTTAGGGTAATATGTGAAAGATATTTGGGGTTGTGTCGCATGAATGATTTAAGATTAAATATAGGGACCAAATTCATATCCCTTTTATGATGAGTATGGACGCGTACACTATGATGATAATGACTATCATGCTTTGCATGATCTACGAGGTTGATGTACCTCTGGATGGCCGGTTACAACCAACTAGCTTGACCATGCAGGCTCAGGGGGTGTGTGAGCCTGCTTGGTGGCCCACGCTTGCACCCGTGGGTCTGTGTAGGGAAGTACCACACATCTAATTTGTTCGGATCGGAGGCTACCTCTAAATGATAGGTTCCTAATTATAGTTGAACGTGTTTTCATTGTGGTCATGCTACTCTCATAAAGGCAAGGTACTTCATTACGGTTGATGGTGACATCGCAACTAAAGACCATTGGATTATTTTTTCACGAGGCTAGTGGGTGATTTGCTATGGAGAGGAACCTAGTGCATAGAGTAGGCTAGTCCAAAACCTCCGTGTAAATCTAGCACCACAATCACTAAGAATATCCTCCTTGTCGAGTAGTTTGAAGTATTTAACAAACAACTAATCTGCCACATCCGCAGGACATGCACGTGGTGCTGCCAGAAGTATTGTGTACTTGACAAGTGGAAATATCTTAGATGAATATTCTAGCCAAACAAGTGAACTCACTCTTTGAGATTTGATTTTGTCAAGTGAGGCTTCAAGTTGATTCTCCAGGTGCACCATATCATTTACATTGAGCTTTTTGAAATCTGGTTCTTCAACATGACTGGAAATGAGGACACGTCAGTCAAGCTAGAGCAATTGTGATACCTAAAAACGACCAGTTCAAATATAGAAAGAAAATTGCCTTTGAATAGTTTGTAGGAGCTTTCCAAATGACACCATGAGTGTATCTTCAGATTCTTCATGCTCCTGCATAAAACTCAGCAGAAATAAGATTAGAGGTTCATATTTGTAAGAAAAAGGTTAAAAAAGTTGCTCACTGACCTTTGTATCAACCTCATTTTGACTTTGACTTTGACTTCTCCCTTCAAAGTGGCTTTGGTAGCGCTTAATAATATTCAATAAGCTGCATCGCAATTATGGAAGTGCATAAAAGAGTTGGTTCCAAGAAAATGATGCACGTAACTACCGTTATAAGTGTTATCCTCATTTCTTTAATACAGAAATACATCTATATCCACTGGCCATAAGAACATACAATTGGTTTATCAATCATATCCGTTATATAAGCTTCAAACTTGGAAAAAGAAAATCCCTAGCTTCAAACTTGGAAAAAGAAAATCCCTGGCTTCAAACTTGGAAAAAGAAAATCCCTGGCTTCAAACTTGGAAAAAGAAAATCCCTGGCTTCAAACTTGGAAAAAGAAAATCCCTTGAACACCAGGGGAGAATCTTTATGGTATCCTAAATAAATATTAGTAAGAAGACAGGAGAATCTTCAACTCTATCCTTTATAGATGTCATGGGTATACAGAAAGGGCGACCAAAGGAAAAGCAAGAATCCCTTACTCATATAACACAGACAGATATAAGATGATAAGGCAAGTACAGGAATGTTCTTATAACCTCAATCATAGCATAACAACCACAATTCTACACCGAACATAAGCTACACAAAACTAGCATCGAAACCAGAGAAACAGATTGAACAAACTAATATCTCACAACTAATGATGAGGATTATGGGGACATCTCAAAGGAAGATTAAAAATTTTAACATTCATAGAGATGGTTTGGGGCGAAGGACACATTATATGAAAAAAAACTAAAAGAGAATCCCTCGGAAGAATTTGAGGAAACACGGTCCCTTCTTCAAAACGCATGTTGATAAAGGAGAAGAGAAAGGAGACAGTTCTGCATCTATAATTCCTATTTAGTAGAAATGTGGCACTTAAAACCCAAGGAGAATGAACAGGGACATGGGAACGGTAAGATAGAATTCACAAAGGGGTTGATCACCCACTTACCAATCTTCCCAATAATAAACACTCAGTACCTCCCTAATAGAGGAAGAGAAACCTTGGACACTCAGCTTTCTAAAGAGTTTTATTAGGCCCTTTGGCGTCATCATCTGTCAGTCACTTGGACTCACTTGAAAGGGTGTGGGCCTTTTTATTAGGCCCTTTGGCGTCATCATCTGTCACTCACTTAAGACTCACTTGAAAGGGTGTGGGCCATGCATGCTCACAATAACTTTGTGTCACAAAGCATTGAACTCTATTTAGAATCATCGCAACCATTTAGCCAACAGGGTCTTGCTATATAATCTCAAGCTCTCAATCCCGAGGCCTCCTTACTCCACATGCATAACCATCACCTTTTCCACTTAACTAGATTGGACCATCTCCTCATCTACCCTTTTCCACTTAACTAGATTGGACCATCTCCTCATCTACCCTTTTCCACATAGAAGTTTCTTATCATTCACCCTTTTCCACAAAGAAGTTTCTTATCACTCTCTTAATATTCTTACTCCTTAAAACCCACAATCTAAAAAGAGATGAGATACCCAACATTGATAGGGTAAAGAGTAAGCCTTCCTTTAGGGGAAAAAAGAAAAAAAAACATTTCTCATGTAAGGCAAACCATTTCCAAATTCCACTTGGCTCCTCGAGTATCACCCAACAGAATATAGGAGGGAAACTGACCCACCTCACACGCAACCAAAGAAGCCCCAGAACATACTTAAAATTAATGGGGGCAGAAGTTTCATATTTGGCGTTAGTTGTCCTTTTAAGCTATGACCCACCTTACACTCGACCAAAGACGTCCCAAAGTCCTTTTAAGCTATGACCCACCTTACACTCGACCAAAGACGTCCCAAAACATAGCTTAGAAGGACAACAATTAAAGGCCAAATATGAAACTTCTACCCCCATTAACCTTAAGCCTAGAGATTGCTTCAAAGGAAAAAGAACGATGAAGGTTCCTAGAGGAATTTTCCAATCTTGAATAGAAGAAGAGATGAGGCAAGTGAACTAACTCTTTTCTCACCTTGAATCCCTTCTCTCGAAGCGACACTAACCTACTACTACAAACATCCACCATTAGGTAAAAAGAAAAAGGGCAAAAGGGCTCCCTTGCTTAAGCCCCATTAGAAGCAAAAATCTTACACAGGCTTTTAGTTGAGAATAGATGGAGAAATTTGTAGACCTAATGCAATCTCAAATGGAAGATCTCCATTTTCGTCCAAACCCTTCTTCCCGAAGATTTTGTCAACAAGATCATGAGTTTTGTCAAAATCAACCTTGAAAATGTGAGATCCCGTATCGGTTGGAGAGAGGAACAAAACATTCTTCATAAGGGTGTGGAAACTTTTTCCCAACAGATGCGTTTTAAAATCTTGAGGCTGACAGCGGTACGCAATGGCTAAAACGGAAAATATCGGCTAGAAGTGGCCTCGGGCCGTTACAAATGTATCAAAACTAGACACCGAGCATTGTGCCAACGAGAACACAGACCCCCAAAGGGGATGAATTGTGAGATCCCACATCGGTTGGAGAAGGGAACGAAACATTCCTAAAGGGCGTGAAAACCCCTCCCTAATAGATGCGTTTTAAAACCTTGAAGCTAATGGCGATACGTAACGGGTCATAGCCAGAAACCGGGAAGTGTGCTAGCGATAACGCTGGCCCCCAAGGGGGGGTGGATTATGAGATCCCACATCGATTGGAGAGGGGAATGCAACATTCCTTATAAAGGTGTGGAAACCATTCCCCAACAGACGCGTTTTAGAATCGTGAGACTGACAACGATACATAACAGGCCAAAGTGGACAATATTTGCTAACGGTAGCCTCAGGCTGGTACTGAAAATCACTTCGAAGTTTCACTCCACATTGTCATAATCTTTTGTCAAAATTAATCTTGAAAATCACCCATTCTTTCTTTGCTTATAATCCTAGATGGTCCCATTAGCTTGTCTAAAATTTTCCTTCCAACAATGAGGCCCATGAAAACTAGAAATGGTGCTAGGGAGAGCTTTCTTCAACTATCTGCCAAGATTTTAGCATATAAATAATGTTATATAAGCTTGTGACCAGGCACACATTGGTCTCACACGTACCTTCATGATCATACACGTACCTTCATGATCATAGATCCTCGTTAAGAGTTTACTAAAAGTATTTACTTGGTCTTGAGACGACTAGTGGCGTAAAGATTGGAGAAAGAAGGAATAATACTCCTTACTTCTCAATATCCTTATCCATCTTCATGGTCACTCTATAAACTCCTCTTGCTATGTTATGGACGTAGGAGGAATTTTCATCTCTTTTGTTTCCATGGCCATTGATAAACTTCTTTCCTCCTCCAATGAGCATTCAAAGTGCATTCAAAGTTGGGGAAGGAAGAATTTTGACTAAGACAATACAAATACATAAGAGACTATTTTCCTGGTCTTTGTTGAAGGGATTACTTTGTGAATGTTGTAAAGACCACAAATGCTCTCGATCTTTGCTATCCAAGCCAATTGTCTTTCTAAGATACATTTTTCTCACTCAAATGATTTTCTCCTAGGTAAGAGTCATTCCAAGTATGCCCCACCCTTGTTTATCATGTGTTGAATGCCCAATTGCTATGTTCATTTTGCATCTTATTTTTTCATTTGCGTGCTATTATATGACCCTAATGCTCATTACCTAACACCTATCATACGAGTGCCCTATAACGCATAATATGTTTCTACATCATGCCCATACTAACAACTACCAACCTATCTACATGCTTCAATTCTGCCACATTAGCACAGGAACGCACACTTTTTTTTTTTACTTTTATGACTATTGTTGCTAGTAGTTTGGTAGGCTTGTTAATTCCCTTGCTAGTAAGTCTGTTGGGGTATTTGCCTCTCCTACATTCAATTATAGTCTCAGATATGTGTGACAACGATTAGGAAATATGCAAAAAATAGGAATGCCACTTTGAATAATATAAGGAGCACAAAGAAAATACATGTTACCAGGCTTCCTCATGGAAATACTACAGTTTTCATCAGATTTGCATTTGATACCAATGGTCGATGTCAAGTTGATAATATAACAAAATTTCATTTTTTATTGTATATATGAAAGTGATTTCTCAAAGATGATATATCTTAGATTTATTGAAGGAGACAAGAAATTTAGTTCTTTATCCTCAACCTGACCAAATTAAGTAGTTGGCAATAGAATGACAATGTTACTTGAGGCCGACGAAGTCCATCGAAGTAAGTAGAGGGAGGGAGATTGAATAAAAATGGGGAGAGGGAAAGAATACTTGGGGAAAGGCTTAGGTTAACTTCCTTTTTTGGGGTTAAACATGCCAACACTTTTATAAATTGCCATGTCATAGTGTCTGTGTCATATCATATACATGTTTGTGTTTCTAAATTTGAAAAGTACTGTGTCATATCATATACATGTTTGTGTTTCTAAATTTGAAAAGTACGGTCATAGACAATTATGAAAAAAAATAGTCACTTCTAAACTCTAAAAGTACTTAGAGAATAGACAATTATTAAAAAAATATATTTAAACGGACGGATAGATGCTTAATTATGTCAATCATATTAAGAAAGAATAAGTTGTAACTCCCATGTTGCGGACAAGGGTAATGGCGATACATAAATGTTGCTGCTCAACCATGTCAAGGGTCGGGAGAAGTTTTACCATGGCAATCAAGGAGGATGGTGTAACATAACACACAGTTAAGAGTGGGCAAGATACCAAGCTAAAGTGCAAATTAGTGTAGAAGCCCAATGGTGTTACAGACAAGCTTACCTATCATATCAGAAGGGTTGTTGAAAGAGAACTCGGTGACCTATTTCATTCGACGTTTCGGGGCGGGGGGTCTACCCGATTCGACGACTTTTGGGTAACTAGAAGGCAAGCTGATGGATCTACTTTTCATTTTTTTACCCCTATTCGATAGTTTCGTTGATTCCTTATTTACTGTGAAAGAAGGGAAATCCTTGATTCTTGACCTTGTTTGTGTTTGAAGGTGAGGAGAATTAACGGTGAGCCTTTCCCAGTAATTTAATGATTACAATCATGGGGAGCATTGCCTGACCCATTTAAGACCAATGGGTTTTGAGCTTTGTGGAAGTGATGTGAGCTCCCAGTTTTATTCTTGGATGCCCCATCAATCTTCTTTAATTCATATCGCAATTTTTGATACTCGGTTCCTCCGTAAGGAGTATGTTTGTGAGATCTTACATTGGTTAGAGAGCGGAACGAAATATTCCTTATAAGGGTTTTAAAAACTTGAGGGGAAGCCGGAAGTCATGATATCATGCAAGCTCTTTTCCTTCCATGCCTATAACATCGTGAGCATGCGCTAGCTGAAGGTAGGCCCAAAGGTACGTATGCACCCGCCTGATGAGTTTATGCGTGCGTATGTGGACCGTGTGTAGAGAAGTACTTGATTTTCAGTACTCTCGAGTCCTATCATTGCACAATCATCTGTACAATAGATGGGAGGAATAAGGAAAAGGCAAAAAGTTCAAAGGCCGAGCATATGCACGCATGAACTCTACATTTCACCAGATAATCCAAAGGTCGAGCATCAACTTCCAAAAGCAATTCCTTTAAAAGCACGAAAGTCATAAACGAGGTGAATATGGAACCGCGAGAGAAAGAAAGTCGTTGGGCGTCGGGTCAAGAAGACGATATCCACGAGACTTAGGAGGAATAAGGTAAAGGCAAAAAGTTACACCACTTGATAACTAAACTCATACCTATAATGTTGAACTCTATTTTATTCCAAGGTCAAGCATCAACTTCAAAAGCAATTCCTTTAAAAGCACGAAAATCATAAACAACATAGATAGGGAATTGCAAGAGAGGGAAGTCGTTGGGAGTCGGGACAAGAAGACGATATCCACGAGTGAACATTTGGACTCGGGTACAACCCACGGCCCGTTCTCGACCCGTTCAGTCCAACTCAATAGCTCACAACCCCACAACCTGCGACCTGTACCGAATGCACAGTCCAACCCGCAAGTACGCTCCAAACCGCGTTGGCCCAATTGCACCTCAACCCAACCCGCTAATTGGAGTTCATTAGAACCATACAACCTGCTTTCTTTCCTTCCCTTCCTTTGTTTCGTTTCCCTTTCTTTCTTCTTCTCCTACTTCTTCTTCCTTTATTTCTTGATATTTTTATCCAAATTGGTGTTCGACTAAAGATATAGAATGATGATATGTATATGTAGAAACAAGGAGAGAAATGAGTTGGTAGGATGGAAATGGAAGGTTTGAGAGATTTATTTATAAAGGGAAATGATAAGGATCATGGTGTTCCAAATGTTCCAACTGGATTGTGAGATCCCACATTGGTTTGGGGAATAAAAAATTCCTTATAAGGGTGTGGAAACCTCTACCTAGTAGACACGTTTTGGAACCTTGAGGGGAAGCCCGAAAGGGAAAGCCCAAAGAAGACAATATCTACTAGTGGGCTTGAGCTGTTACAAATAGTATTAGAGCCAGACACCGGGCGGTGTGCCAGCAAGGACGTTGGGCTCCCAAGGGGGGTGGATTGTGAGATCCTGGAGAGGGCAACAAAACATTTTTTTTAATAAGGGTGGGGAAATCTCTACCTAGAAGATGTGTTTTGAAACCTTGAGGGAAAGCCCGAAAGGTAAAGCCCAAATAGGACAATATCTACTAGTGGTGGGCTTGGGCTGTTACAAATGGTATCAGAACTAGGCATCTGGCAGTGTGCTGGCGAGGACGTTGGGCTCCCAAGGGGGTGGATTGTGAGACCCCACATTGATTGGAGGGGAACGAAACATTCTTTATAAGCTTGTGGAAACCTCTTCCTAGTAGACGAGTTTTAGAACCTTGAGGGGAAGCTCGGAAGGGAAAGCTCAAAGAGGACAATATCTACTAGTGGTGGGTTTGGGCTGTTACAAATGGTATCAGAGCCAGNCCCGGGGGGGGGGGGGTGGATTGTGAGATCCCTCATTGGTTTGGGGAACGAAAAATTCCTTATAAGGGTATGGGCTCCTACCTAGTAGACACGTTTTGGAACCTTGAGGGGAAGCCTGAAAAGGAAAGCCCAAAGAAGACAATATCTGCTAGTGGTGGGCTTGAGCTGTTACAAATAATATTAGAGCCAGACACTGGGCGGTGTGCCAGCAAGGACGTTGGACTCTTAAGAGGGGTGGATTGTGAGATCTTGGAGAGGGGAACGAAACATTTTTTAGAAGGGTGTGGAAACCTCTACCTAGAAAACGCGTTTTGAAACCTTGAGGGAAAACCCAAAAGGCAAAAGCCCAAAGAGGACAATATCTACTAGTGGTGGGCTTGGGCTGTTATAAATGGTATTAGAACTAGACATCTGGCAATGTGCTAGCGAGGACGTTGGGCCCCCAAGGGGGTGGATTGTGAGACCCCACATTGATTGGAGGGGAACGAAACATTCTTTATAAGCTTGTGGAAACCTATCTCTAGTAGACGCGTTTTAGAACCTTGAGGGAAGCTCGGAAGGGAAAGCCCAAAGAGGACAATATCTACTAGTGGTGGGCTTGGGTTATTACAAATGGTATCAAAGCCAGACACCGGGCGGTGTGCCAGCGAGGATGTTAGGCTCCCAAAGGGGTGTGGATTGTGAGATCCCACATGGGTTTGGGGAACGAAACATTCCTTATAAAAGTGTGGAAACCTCTACCTAGTAGACACGTTTTGGAACCTTGAGGGAAGCCCGAAAGGGAAAGCCCAAAGAAGACAATATCTGCTAGTGGTGGGCTTGAGCTATTACAAATAGTATTAGAGCCAGACACCGGGTGGTGTGCCAGCGAGGATGTTAGGCTCCCAAGGGGGGTGGATTGTGAGATCCCACATGGGTTTGGGGAACGAAACATTCCATATAAAAGTGTGGAAACCTCTACCTAGTAGACACGTTTTGGAACTTTGAGGGGAAGCCCGAAAGGGAAAGCCCAAAGAAGACAATATCTGCTAGTGGTGGGCTTGAGCTGTTACAAATAATATTAGAGCCAGACACCGGGTGGTGTGCCAGCGAGGATGTCGGGCTCCCAAGGGGGTGGATTGTGAGATCCTGGAGAGAGGAAACGAAACATTTTTTATAAGGGTGTGGAAACCTCTACCTAGAAGACGCGTTCTGGAATCTTGAGGGAAAGCCCAAAGAGGACAATATCTGCTAGTGGTGGGCTTAGACTGTTACAAATGGTATCAGAACTAGGCATCGGGCGGTATGCTAGCGAGGACGTTGGGCTCCCAAGGGGGGTGGGTTGTGAGATCCCACATTGGTTGGAGAGGGAAACGAAACATTCCTTATAATGGTGTGAAAATCTCTACCTAGTAGACGCATTTTTGACCTAGAGGGGAAGTCCAAAGAGGACAATATCTGCTAATGGTGGGATTGGACGGTTACAATGTCCCTCTTGCATGTTCAATTTCTTCCTCGCTCCTTTGCTTCATTTTCCTTTCTCTTTCTCTTTTCCTTACTTTATAGGGCGACTCTCGTTATTCATTGGCTTGTTGTCTTTTTGAGATTATAACCTCGAGGTTTCATTATGAGATTTGACAAGTAGCTCGGGAGCTATGTCTATAAACGTGAAAGATGTAAGCTCGCCGAATTTGGTTTCGAATGAACATTAGACGAATGCTCCATGTTGGCATGTCCCCTTATATAGGGAGACATGTGCCCCCCGTGCCTTATGGTCTAAGTGAGTCACCTCAGATTTCAAGGACAGTATCAGGTTGCTCAGGTGTGCCAATATTGTGCCCCTTTTCATGGGTCGAGGTTGCATTAAAGGGTCGAGCTTTAGGCCAGTGTGCAGTGGCACAGGCATGGACCCAGAAGGGTTCGTGCATTAAAAAGTACCGAGATGGATGGAGATATCTAAAAGGTTTTGTATGAAGTTGACTCACGAGTTAGTTCTTGATAAGAAGGCTCGAGTGAACTGCATGGGTATAAGACATCTTAATACTTAGGATGATATTACAAAGCATTAGTGGGGCTCAAAAGTTTCGATTGAGATGGTATTTGCCCGAGTTGTCCCGATAAGTGCTCAAATCACCCGACAAGCACCGATAAAGTGTTATAAGCCCGCTTTTATCCAATGGAGGGATTGTGCTCATCCCGGTGAACTCCTGAATCGATGTAGTTGCATGAAAGTTGTGGCATTGAGAACTAAAATGATGACTTAAAATCGTTAAGGAAGGAAAATGTACATACACACAACATAAGGAGGAAAGAATTACATCCAAAGATCTTATAAAGCCATAAAGATGAGTGAAAAAAGTATAGTACGACATGAGTTTTCTTAAGACTGATCGGGTTCAAGTGTAAATCATGGCGCTGTACGTTGAAAGAGTATCACAATGACACTAATCAGGCTGGACAATTGGCTTTTGCTCCCATGTTTGGATGAGATTATCACTTGGAGAAGTAAAAAACAAATCTTTGTAGAAAGAATCGGTGCAAAAGCTGAATACAAAGCTCCTGCGGAAACTATGAAGGAAGATGGATTAAAGTTTTTTTGACGGAGCTGAAGTTTGGTGCTCAGTATTTAGTTAAAATGTTTCGTGATTGTCAATCTACCATCAAAGAACAACATTAGAAAAGGTTTAACATTGAAACAGAGGAATCGAACTTCGTAACTTCAGTACATTACATACAGTCAATGTTGTAAGGAAGCGTATAGTTTTTTCCTATTCTATTTTTATCTCACCTTTATGAGCTTAGATTAGAATTAGATTAGTTTCCTTCTGTGTTGTTCATTGTGTATCATACCTTGCAGCTTATGAAATGTGTACATGTTTTCAGTCAAGACCCTCATGTAACATAATACGTCAAGGTATAAATTTAAATTTCCAGGACGTGCATTTATTCAGCATTAAGAGTTTTAAGTATGAATATAGTTTTAGCCTTAAAACTGAGGTTACTTACCGAGTATATTTTTATACTTACCTATGCTATTTTTCTTTTTCTTTTCAGTTGGTACATAAACTTATGAGACGTGGAGAGGACGTTCAGTCTAGTGGGGCGCTATGGACATGGTCTTGCTTAGTGTGTGTTAGGAGCTTTCAGTTTTTGGTTTCTGCTCATGTATTTTTTTTTTTTTTTTTTAAATTTTATTTATGAAGGGTTGAGTTAACCTTGAAAAGGGTCCTATATATAAAATCAGATTGTTACATAAAGTCTTGGCAGGGTTGGACTAACTTCAAACAAATCATCCTAGGTATAGTAAACAATCTGTCCATTATAAACCCACCCAAGGAGCTAACCACTTTCAACATTTCAAGGAGGAATATCTATTGTAGATTACATCAAAGAGTTCCATAGACTAGTCAAATGCCCAAAATAATTTGGTTGAAAGGGAACTTCACTGAGTAACAAAGAAAAAAAACTAATTATCAAACCTCCCATTAATTCATGAAACTATTCTTGAACGGATCTTTAGAAAGTGTATCAAGTCAAGACTCAAGATGAATGAGACTCCAAGATTCTAGAAGCTACTAAGAACTAAGGTATGATCGAGCATATGAAAGCAAAAGCAAATCTAAATATTGTGGAAGCATTAGATGAATAAATATTTGTTGAAATGAAAGTCTCAATGTTAACTTCAAAATTTAAAAATAGAAACTCACAAAACTGACAAAATAATAATAATAAAGAAAAAAAATTGAAATGCAAGATCTGACTTTCAATATTAAACTGAAAAGTTGAATGTAATTAGAAAGAAAAAATAAATAAATAAACGAACTCAACTATCCTCCATGAGGTTTTTCTTCGTGGGGTAGAAACACAAATTGCCTACGTGGTAGAGCTTTTGGTGGGAGAGATTCTTGTAGGGCTTTTGGTTGTGCTTTTAGTGTAGATTTTTGTAAACAATTATTTCTTTGGAGTTGTTGACTATATTTTTCTTAGTTTTGATTTTAAGTTAATTAATAGCACAATCGGACTCCATTAGTTCATTGTTGATCATGTTTTTGAGCATGTTATGTTGAAGCATAAACATATGTATAAAGTGACTCACTTAGGAGACGTCTCCTAAAGGTGGTTGAAAGTGTGTTCTCTCTCTAAAACCTCCCATTCAAATTCAGTTGAAACTTGGTGCTAATGCCTTGGAGCCCAGTAGCGTTGTCACTACCTCCATTAACACCCTCTCTACTTCCAATCTTATACTTCAGCTAGGCTTTCCTTCCATACTTCTTGTGAGGTATGTTACCTTATGCATCGCTCTCCTAACTAACATCTCTCTTGACCTTTGGCTTGACCAATGGGTGACACACAGTCAGTATCACTTGTTTGCTTTGTGGGGGTCATAGACCGTTCTCATCCATTGTACAGACAGATCTTCCAAGAAATAATATACCATTAATCAATTATTGGAATGAATATGATGGTTGCTACAATATATAAGGATTTTAGGTTGATTAGTGTATCCATTGCCTATAAAAGATCATCTTTAAAACTCCAGTAAAAGAATGAAAAAGGTGCTTTCTATGTTCCTCGAATCAAAGGGCTTTTGTTGAATAAAATTGGAAGGAAAAAGAGGCTTTGGGTTTTAAACCGAGAACATTGGTGGAAAGTTGCTTGCGGTCAACTAACTTTTTGATTTTCATATATTTTGGACCAAGGTGTAAAATCTTAATGCAACTACGTAAATTAAACAGAATGGAAAAATTTTATTCGAGGGAGAGAATTTTTCCTAGTGAATATTTGTGTTGTGTTCTTTAATGAGGGAGGGAGGTAAGAGGGGAGGCACCGATGGCTCTAGAATAAGTAGTAAAAATGTTCACCTCTATCTCATCTCATAAAAAGTTCAATAGGTTGGAAATGATGGGTTGGAAATGAGTTAATAATCCAACTTAAATCGTATAGGTTGGATTGAGTTTAAAAAGACTCTTAACGGGCTGGAATACCCCAATTTTTGCTTTTTAATTTAATACCTTTGAGATGAAACCCTTAATTTTACAAGATTAAGAACTAAATTGAAGTTTTTCTAAAAGATTAGGGATTACTGTGTAATTTTAATCTTTTATATATTTTCACCAGATTATATAAAGGACCATCCTATCACTTTTCCAATTTTGTTCTCCTAAAGAAAAACTCACTATAATCTGGTAAGTGTCTAGTGGTTTCTTTGTATTTACTTTATTTATTTCTTCAATGTTTCAAGCATGTTTAAGACACCATTAGAAAGAGGTAGATCACAACTAGTGAATAGGAATATTGAGTTGAAATCTTCTAAGAATGTTTGTAATGTCCAAACTCAAATTCAGAATCTAGATTTGGTCCTTGACATTGGTGATTGGTGGTGATCTCCGATATCTATCACAAAACTTCTAGATTTCACTCATTTGAACTTGATATCGGTTGATTCATATACTCGTTCTAACTCGATTGTCAAAATAGGAAAAGTTGGCATCAAGAACATGACTCTAAGATTTCTCCTTCTAAATTGTTGCAAGGGTTCTCTTTAAAGGATTCCGTTCCACAATTGGGATGTATACTCAATTTCCAATCGTGATTTTCCTATGTTTTCCTTATTTCCTTTCTCTTATTGTCCACTTATTGTCCTATTCAATTTCCAATCGTGATTTTCCTATGTTTTCCTTATTTCCTTTCTCTTATTGTCCACTTATGTCCAAACATCCAGCACAAGTCTCTTTGTTTAAGCATCGCTTCGATTTACAGTTCAACCATTCTAAAGATATTTTAGTATATCATTTCATTAGGTAGTTTAATCAATATTTTCCACTTTCAACTTTGTTTTTGGAGGCAATTCATGGTCCCATATCACTTGATCTGTCCTATAGTAAAGTGTTAGAGAGATTAGGATAACGAAAAATTAAAGGGTTTTTTTCATCTAATATACTAGATCAAATTATTGGTCTTTCTCAAATTCAATTGAGATCCAACTAATCTCCAGACAACTATAAGATCCTATATAGGATTTTAATATAACGTCCATATTAGATAATAAATTTATTTCTAAGCAGTAATAGGCATCAAAATGTATGATAAATTTGAGTGTTTTTGGGGAAAGCTAATCGTAGGCAATATTCATAAAAAATAAAAATAAAAATAAAAAATGAAAAATAAAAAGGTAGGGCCCCTTGCTAAGTTCGGGTGAAGAGACTTTAGTGGTAGGGCCCATTAATGAATTTTTTTATATTATTCTTTTGTATTTAAGAGTCCAATCTTGTAGGTAGTTGAGGAAATCTTAAATAGATGTGTATTTTGTGGAAAGAGATGATACCCTAGCTATAGGAATACGCGTACATACGCATGGTGAAAATTTTAATAATCCAAGTTTTTGGATGAGATTGATTACCTATCATAAAAGAAATGTTCATGATTATGAACAAACTTTTAAAGCCATAATTCTAAAAAATATTTTCGATAGGGACAAACACAAATACAAGTTTTCAATCAGGATAGAGACAAGCACAAACACAAACCGGCACAAATCCCCATAAATAAGAGAATAGCTATATATACCTACAAAATATGAAAAATTGGGAGGCATAAATTTTTTTGAATTCATATGTAATGATTTTTTATTAGTCAACGACATCCTCATTCGATAATTTATCCATAAAACATACAAAAATTAAAAAACTCAGAGTAACTTTCACACTATATGTTCTCTCGGACAAGATTAAAAAAAACAAAAAACAATTATATGTATTTGCTCCACTCGAAAACAAAAAACAATTGAAAATAACTTATAACTATTTGTTTATAATTGACTTAATTTCCTTCGCTTTTAAATCAAATAAACTTTCAAAAACTAGTATATTTATTAATCATGGATTTGATTTCGAAACGAGTTAGATCAATCATCTTTATTCATGAGAAAAATTCCCTCACTTAGAAATATTGCAAGAAATTGACATTTTGAATTTAAATGGACTAGAGTAATTATTACAAACATATTTGTAATATTAGTAAATTTATGAGAAAAAACATGAATTTTTTTCCTAACATAAAAGATTAAAAAAAATGTTTGTACTGAAAATACTTCATGAGAGGGTTAGACATGCATATACACAGTATGGACATGTAGAATGAGTAGACATGCATATACACATGTAGAATGTAGAATGAGTAGGTGTGATCTAAATCATCAGTCAAAAACATATCATTTTTCTTCAAGAACCAGAAAGAGGAAATAGAAAGAGATGTAGGGCCTTGCGGTTTTCTATTTTCTTTCATTTTCTTTTTATGACATCATAAAAAGAGTTTGACTTTTCCTATATTTTCCTTCCTAAAATTTCAAAACCCGCTTATAACTTTAATGAAACTCCAAATTGACTTCAAATACTGGAAAATTCTTGTTAGATGTACTTCATTTAATTATCTTAGGAATCTAATTGAATGAATTAGATTTCAAGAAGTATTTTAATTAACTTTATCCAACTCATAATAATTCTAGACAAAATTATCTAACCTTCCTATGCTCTTGTGAATTTGTCTAATGATTCAAAATAATGCTCAAGTAATTCATACTTAAAAACATGTGGGATATTTTCACTCTAAAAAAATTGATTAATTTTCTCATGTGTTTTATTTTTATGAATTTTTTTAAAAAACGAATGAATAAATAAAAGGTTGAACATATTGAAGTTCAAATCTTTGCAGATACATTAAGAAATTCTACTCAAAACATTAAACGAGTGATTAATTCGTGAAATAAAAGGTGAAAGTGTTAATTATGTATCCAACATGACAAACACATCCAAAGTGAAGTTTCTAAAACTTCCTAGCTGAACTAAGAACAAACAAGCAACATTTCAGCAACTTATTAGGGGCTTGAGTTTGAACAGAGGAAATGGAATGAAGGGAGAGAGTGAAGGAACTAGAGAGAAGCGTAAACAAATAGCGACCGTTTCATCATTGAATGCAACACAGAAATCGAGTAAAAATATCATGATGGATAACTCAATCTTTCTTTAAAAGAGAAAACAAAAGGAAATGGTTCTTATGCATTTCGCATCAAGTAAGTAGTAAGTTTACAAACTTCAAAATTCTATTAAAAATATATCTAGACAATTTTTTTTTTTTAAAATGTATTCTCACAATTGAGCATGTACTTTAGACAAATAATAATAAGGTGTTTGGTCTTTAGTTTTTTGTTTTTTATTTCAAAAATTAAACACACTAACATTATTTTCATAGATTCTTTATTTTTTTTTTTTTAATTTACTTTATAGAAATTATTTCAAAATAAGAACAAAAACTATAATAACAAAAATTGCAAGTAAAAGCAAAAATTCAAAAAATTATGAAAAGAAACTTAAATGTTAGTTTTATTTTTGTAAAAAAGAAAATTTAGACTCTCAATTGATGGTTATTTACAAACTCATAATTGATGTCTATGGTTGGTTTATGATAAACTTAGTAGTTTATAAATAATATAAACTATAGAAAAGAAATAATCATTTAGATAGAAAACTTGAAATTTCTACTAATTTCTCATAAAATTTCTCTTACCCAACTTTTTTCCACTAAATTTTCATCAATTCACCAAAATACTACGTTTACTAACTTATTTATAAACTAATTCTATTTTTAAAAAATTTAGAGAGATTAAAATTTAGAAAGTATAAATTAAAATTTGAAGTATTAGAGACTAAAAAGACTTTTAGGCACAATCATTTGAAAACAGTATTTCCAAAGTCAACACAAATAACAATTTATACAAAAACATAATTGTTTTTGTTTCCTTTCAAGTGGTATTCACATTTGTTCTTTTTGTGATCATTTTAGGAAAAACGTTCTTTTTGTAATCATTTCAGGAAACAAGACAACAACATTATTTTTTTTTAATAAATTACCGAATCACGAATTTTGAAAACTATTTTAAAAATAAATTCGAGATTCGAAAACTGAAATGCTATCCTTTTGCAAAATTGCTTACCAAATAGCCTTATATACATAAGAGTAACTCCATAATCATATAAAAGCAATATAATAGAACCTATATGTAAATAATTTGGTGACAAATTCGGATAACAAGATAGCAAACTTTTTAATGATTGTCAAAATAATAATAATAATAATAAATACTATTCTCAATTACTTGAAATTAATAATATACCATTCTCAATTAATTAAATAAGCTATGTAGAAAACGCCGATTTTTTTTATTTCC
Organism: Cucurbita pepo subsp. pepo; assembly: GCF_002806865.2. NCBI lineage: Eukaryota > Viridiplantae > Streptophyta > Magnoliopsida > Cucurbitales > Cucurbitaceae > Cucurbita > Cucurbita pepo. The sequence continues at coordinate 8,114,825 of NC_036654.1, read as the reverse complement.
ACAAAAAATAAACATAATCTCTATTAAGTTAGTCTTTGAATATCTCAATTACTTGTATCTACGTTTCTCAGTATATTTAAGAATCTCATTAATTTTTTTTTTTTTTTTTATCTTATTTTCTCATCTATAATCCTCTTCACCTGACTCTACATAAATACTTTGATGTTGACACCTAACAAACATATCAAAAACATCATTACAATATTTTTTTTAAGACTAACGGAATTATTTGGTACAGTGACGGTTTTAGTCTCAGTTTTGTAATTACATGGCTTTAAAATATTTTTTGTGTAAATAATTACAAATTTAGTCATTCACATACAAGGCAGAAAACACGTAAATGAAGCAGGAAACCATGGACGGACGAGAGAGAAACATGGAGGAAAAAAACAGTGAGCGAACAAAGTATCGGAAAACTGAGAACCAACGATCTTCCGAGAAAGTCTCTTAAGATCACACAGGATTGCATTTTCTCAGTCCGTAACAGGAACGAAACGTTCCGAAGACAAGAAACATTCAACAAGAAATCAGACGGAACGCTAAACTCCATCGATTTTCATGTAGAAAGTATCTCTCAGAGATCAAACAACAAACGAAGAGTAGCATAATCTTCGTTGATATCAGAAATCAGAGCTCGCGTTAGAAAACGCGATTCCTAACACTAAGACTATCACCGAGTTTGCGAGAAAATGAAGCAGTACGTAGAAAGATCAAACAGAAACAAAAAGCAATAGCAACGAACACAATCAGAGATTGAAGAATCGAAGCAAACAAGAAAAACAACGAAGGATCAAAAAAAANAAAAAAAAAAAAAAAAAAAAAAAAAAAAAAAAAAAAAAAAAAAAAAACTCGTACCTGTCGCCGCTGCAAAACTCATAGAGACGGCCGCGGTTGGTGAAGACGACGAGTCCGACCTCAACGTCGCAGAGAACAGAGAGTTCTCGAGCCTTCTTGATTAATCCAGATCTTCTCTTGCAGAAAGTCACATGGCGATTACACATATCTTCGATCCGCTTCAACTCGATCTTCTTCCGTCCCATTTCTCTCTTGTCTTATTAAGAGGATATTTTGCGGTGATAATTAGTTAGAATATATCTCACATATTTAGGGAGTTGTTAGTATAGATTTGATTAACCGTATATTTTATTTATTTACCAGATTTAGTTAGATATATATTTTTTCTATTTGTAGGTATTAGTTGATAGTTTGTATCCTATTTAAACGTGGTAAACATGAATGAAGATCATACTTTCGATCCCAATTCTATTTCTATTTCTCATTCTTAACATGGTATCAGAGCACCGATCTTGGTGTTCTTAAATATCAAAATTTCCTTTATGGCGGAATCAGCCAAATCCAGCTTCAAAATTTCGGATGTTGATTTAACACATCCGTACTATATTCATCACTCTGATCAGCCAGGATATTCACTTGTTCCAATCAAATTAAATGGAGCAAATTACCAATCCTGGAGTAAATCAGTTATGCATGCTCTTATTGCCAAGAAGAAAATTGGCTTCATTGATGGCACAATTGAGGAACCGTCCCAAGATGCAAATTCAACCGAATTCGAACTCTGGAATCAGTGCAACAGTATGATAATATCTTGGTTAACTCATTCCGTTGAAGCAGATATCGCTAAAGGCATTATTCACGCCAAGACAGCTCATCAAGTGTGGGTTGATCTTCACGATCAATTCTCACAAAAGAATGCTCCAGCAATTTTTCAAATACAAAACTCGATAGCAACGATGTCACAAGGAACCATGGCACTGTCAACATATTTCACCAAGCTCAAAGCACTCTGGGATGAACTGGAAGCGTACCGCACACCATTTACCTGTAATCAACGTCAAATACATATTGATCAACGCGAAGAAGACAAGTTGATGCAATTGCTCATGGGGCTCAATCAGTCTTATAAAACGGTGAGATCTAACATATTGATGATGTCTCCATTACCTAATGTGAGGCAAGCCTATTCATTACTTGTACAAGAAGAGATGCAGCGTCAGGTAACTTCCGAACCTACTGAGAAAATCTCGATTGCATCAGCAGTGCAAAAGAAAACAATATATTCAAAATTCGCCAAGGACAAATTGTGTGAACACTGCAATAAAAGTGGTCATACAATCAATGAGTGTCGAATTCTTAAGTTTCACTGTAACTTTTGTGATAGAAGGGGCCATACAGAAGATCGGTGTCGACAGAAAAATAATTCTGGAAGGACAAGACAAGACAATCAACACAATAACCGTGGATATCGATCATCTGCAAATATGGCCGATGTTTCACAGTTGAATACAGAAGAACAGTCACCTAATTCCATTCCAAATTTTTCTTCTGAGCAATTACGACAGATAGCACAAGCCTTATCTGCAATCAATCATCACCCTTCTGGTAATTCCGACAATCACGTCAATGTTGCAGGTTTGCTTCCCATATCTACATTATCTATTAACTCTGCGAGTTCTAATTCATGGATTCTCGATAGTGGAGCTACGGATCATATAGTATCAAAATCTTCTGTTATGACTGAACCAAAGGCTGCCATCATGTCTACAATAAATTTGCCTAATGGAGAGACAGCACGTGTGTCACATACTGGCAATATTTCCCTTAGCCCTAACCTTCAATTAAACAACGTTTTATGTGTGCCTTCATTCAATTTAAACCTAATGTCGATCAGCAAACTTACCAATAACTTGAAATGTTATGTCACCTTCTATCCTGATTCTTGTGTTATGCAGGACTTGGCTACGGGGAAGATGATTGGCTCGGGTAAACAATTTGGAGGTCTCTATCATATTTCTTCATCTCCAATCAAATCTTCAGCTCATCAAGTATCTCAGTCATCTGATTTGTGGCATTTACGCCTAGGTCATCCTTCCTTTTCTCGTTTTAAATTTCTAGCTGATCAATTGCATCTTAATAATGCGAGTTATTCTCATAATTGTAGTATCTGCCCGTTAGCAAAACAAACTAGGTTGTCTTTCCCAAGAAGTTCAATAACAACCCATTCTGCTTTTGATCTGATACATTGTGATGTTTGGGGACCACATAAAATTCCTACCCATTCTGGTTTGCGTTTTTTTCTCACTATTGTTGATGATTTTACTCGATGTACTTGGGTTTTTTTAATGCAACATAAGTCAGAAGTACATCATTTGTTAATGAACTTTGTTAAATTCGTTCAAACTCAATTTCATACTACTATCAAGATAGTTCGATCAGACAATGGGACTGAGTTCCTATCTTTGCAACCATTCTTTACTTCTTGTGGTATTGAATTTCAGCGCACTTGTGTCTATACTCCACAACAAAATGGAGTCGTAGAACGCAAGCATCGCCATATCCTAAATGTAGCTAGGTCTCTTCTTTTTCAGTCACAGGTTCCACTTAATTTTTGGGGAGAGTGCATTTTAACGGCTGTTTATCTTATAAATAGAACGCCATCACCATTATTATCTAACAAGACACCCTTTGAAGCACTCTACAAACGACCACCTACATTTCATCATCTTAAAGTTTTTGGTTGTAAATGTTATGCAACTATAGTACATCCTAAGCAAAAATTTGAACCTAGGGCAACTCCTTGTGTTTTCGTAGGATATCCTTGTGGTCATAAAGGTTACAAGTTGTATGACATGCAATCTCACAAATTCTTTATCAGCCGTGATGTCAAATTTTGTGAAGATGATTTTCCTTTTTCATCAGCTTCACAAACTTCGACATTAGCTCCTTCGACTCCTGTTGTACCACTTCATGATCCATCCTACTCAAACATCCATCCTCCACCTTCTATTCCTTCACCTCCTACTCCGTCGTCTCCTCCACCTTCTCCAGATTCGCCCACTAATTCCAATCCTATCCCACCTGATACATCAGCTCCACTTCGACGTTCTACTCGTACTAAACAGCCTCCAGCTTGGCATAAGGATTATGAGATGTCTTCTGGAGCCAATCATTTAACCTCTAGCTCAAGTCCCGGCACTGGCACCAGGTATCCCCTTCATCATTACCTTTCATTCTCTCGTTTTTCTCCTACTCAACGTGCTTTTCTAGCTCTTATTACATCCCAGACAGAACCTAAAACCTATGACGAGGCAGTTGGCGACCCGTTATGGCAGCAGGCTATGAATGATGAAATTGCAGCTTTGGAACGTAATCATACATGGTCTCTCGTTCCTCTACCACTTGGTCATAAAGCTATTGGTTGTCGTTGGGTGTACAAAATTAAATACAACTCTGATGGTTCTGTTGAACGTTATAAAGCTCGACTAGTAGCAAAGGGATACACTCAGGTTGAAGGTATTGATTACACAGAAACATTTTCCCCTACAGCGAAACTTACTACACTTCGTTGCTTACTCACTGTTGCTGCTGCTCGAAAATGGTTCACCCATCAGTTGGATGTTCAAAATGCCTTTCTCCATGGTAATCTAGACGAGGAAGTTTATATGTCTTTACCACCAGGTCTTCGCCGACAGGGGGAGAATACAGTATGTCGGCTCCATAAATCTCTTTATGGATTAAAACAGGCTTCTCGCAATTGGTTCTCCATATTTTCTACAACTATACAAAATGCAGGCTACACTCAGTCCAAAGCAGATTACTCTTTGTTTACTAAGAGTAAAGGTACTTCTTTCACTGCAGTTCTAATCTATGTTGATGATATTCTGTTGACAGGCAATGATCTCGAAGAAATTCAATATCTCAAGACTAGTTTACTCCAGAAATTTCTTATCAAAGATTTAGGAAATTTGAAATATTTTCTAGGCATTGAATTTTCTCGATCTAGAAAAGGAATTTTTATGTCTCAAAGGAAGTATGCTCTAGACATACTTCAAGACACAGGTCTTACAGGAGCACGTCCAGACAAATTTCCTATGGAGCAAAATCTGAAACTTTCTTTAACTGAAGGAGAGAAGTTGAATGATCCAAGTAAATACAGACGGTTGATTGGCAGATTAATATATTTGACCGTCACTAGGCCTGACATAGCTTATTCAGTTCGTATGCTTAGCCAATTTATGCATGAACCAAGAAAACCACATTGGGAGGCAGCTCTTCGAGTTCTGAGGTACATCAAAGGCACTCCTGGTCAAGGACTTCTACTGCCATCTGAAAACAATTTAAGATTACAGGCATATTGCGATTCTGACTGGGGTGGTTGTCGAACTTCCAGACGATCTATTTCTGGGTTCTGCATTTTCCTCGGAAATTCAATTATTTCTTGGAAGTCTAAAAAGCAGACTAATGTGTCCAGATCATCAGCAGAAGCCGAGTATCGAGCTATGGCAAATACTTGTTTAGAGTTAACTTGGTTAAGATACATTCTTCAAGACTTGAATGTTCCACTGTCCGAACCAGCATTATTATATTGTGATAATCAAGCAGCATTACATATAGCAGCCAATCCAGTTTTTCATGAACGTACGAAACACATTGAAATAGATTGTCATATAGTTCGAGAAAAGTTACAAGCTGGAATCATCAAACCGTATTATGTATCGACCAAAATGCAATTGGCAGATGTTTTTACTAAAGCTTTGGGAAGACAACAATTTGACTTTTTGAAGGACAAGTTGGGTGTGATCGACATACACTCTCCAACTTGAGGGGGAGTATTAAGAGGATATTTTGCGGTGATAATTAGTTAGAATATATCTCACATATTTAGGGAGTTGTTAGTATAGATTTGATTAACCGTATATTTTATTTATTTACCAGATTTAGTTAGATATATATTTTTTCTATTTGTAGGTATTAGTTGATAGTTTGTATCCTATCTAAACGTGGTAAACATGAATGAAGATCATACTTTCGATCCCAATTCTATTTCTATTTCTCATTCTTAACATGTCTCAACAGTCAACCCTAATTCCTCTTACTCTCTTCTCTCCACTCTCCTTTTATCTTCCTCCCAAACCATTCACAAAACGAAGCCCCCTCTTTTTGGTCGGTTTTTCTTTTAATTTATATATATATTTACTTTTATTTTCTTTTTCCGCTTCCCGTATTCAGTAAGCCTAATACCAGTGAAGGGCGGAAAAATTAAAAATAAATAAATAAAAACGAAAAATAAAATTAAGAAGCGGAGCGTTTTGGTTACGACACGTGTCGCGTTTTGGTGAAGTCTGTCAGAGTAGTTGTGGCTGCGAAGCCCTCACGTTCTGTGCGCCTATTTTCAATTTAAAATTCATAAAAGAAACAGTAAATTGTACGACGCAATTCTTACCGCACGTTTTGGAGGCGTTTTGTTGGATTGCTTAATTTTTTATTATTATTATTATTATTACTTTTTTACTTTTGGGTGAAAATTGCAATTTACAAATGACGAGCGTTTATCCAAAAGAGAAGAAAAATGAACGTTGTGGGCCCCAGAGTGCCCCATCCATGTCACATTGTGCGGTTGAGCTAACTCCAAACAACTGGCTAATTACACTTGGCCAGATGTCACAGCTCATATAACACCTAGTTTCTTTTTAAATAAAATAATTATTATTTTCCTACCATAACCTTAAAAATAGCTATAAATATTTAATTATATTTTCTCTTCAAATATTATTATTATATTTAAACAAAATTATATATCATCTCTCTCCCGTCCTAATACCACGTTACATTAGGATAGTTAAAAAAGAAAATTAAGCGTGTTTTGCTGTGAGCAATTCTATAATAGGTGACCTTCTAGGAATTTTCCTACGATGTATGTGAGTGAGGATAAGACGTGCTGGAATCACTTGTGGTTGGTTTATGAGGATAGTCTTCCCTCTTATGAGCATGGGAATGTGGGACCATTTGGTGTTGAATTTAGATTCCAAATCGTCTCTCGTCACTCATTAGTCTTCCACGCTTTTAAAAGGAAAATTGCAAAGTACGTGCCTACGCCCTTTATCCCTTATCTCATTCAATGACCACTGAACTTCCATACTCGAAGCTCATTTTGAAGATACATTCGTCTTCGTTGTACTCACTGACTGAGATTTGGTAGACTAAACACGATTTATATTCATGCTATTTTTCTTTTAGGATTCATAATATTACATTTTACATTAAAATTATACCCTAATGTTGAGTTACCATATTAAATATATATATATATATATATACATAATTATATATTTACTTTGTTAAAAATGGAAATGACCGGCTTTTATCCAGAAGGGATAAAAGGGACGAATACAGAGCCCTAGTGCTCTGCCGTGGCTTCGTCTGTAAGCCTACGTGTCACTTCCTCAGCCAAGAATAAATAACAGAGAAATTTTGCACTTTAACTGTCTTGTATACAAAAATGAAAAATGTAAAATTTTGCCCTCCATTTGTTGTGCATGTCTTTTTAGTTTTCATAGTTTAATAATATGAACATTATATTCATATTAACTATTATATTATTAATTACTGCTAAGATTATACATATTTAGGTTATTTTTTATTCAAATTATACTACTAAAAGTTGTTTAAACTGATTTAATTATTTACTCACCCAATTGATTATTAAGGCTAGTTTTTTAATTTTTTATTTTTTTAAATTTAGTATTCGGGTGTATTGTTTTAGGTAATATTGTCCATTTTTAGTATAAGCTCTCGTGTCTTTGCTCTGGGCTTCCCCAAAATGACTCATAACAATGGAGATGACCCTTTGTTTGATACTTTAGTCACTGCTCTCGTGGCTTTGCTCTGGGCTTCCCCAAAATGACTCGTACCAATGGAGATGACCCTTTGTTCGATACTTTAGTCACTGCTCTCGTGGCTTTGCTCTAGACTTCCCCAAAACTAGTCACCGCTCTCGTGGTTTTGCTCTCGGCTTTCCATTTTTAGTATAAGCTCTCATGGTTTTGCTTTGGGTTTCCCCAAAAGGCCTCATACCATTGGAGATCAATGCTCTTTACAATGTCTACAATAGTATGATATTGTCTATTTTTAGTATAAGCTCTCGTGGCTTTGCTCTGGGCTTCCCCAAAAGGCCTCATACCAATGGAGATGACCCTTTGTTCGATACTTTAGTCACTGCTCTCGTGGCTTTGCTCTGGGCTTCCCCAAAAGGTCTCATACCAATGGAGATGACCCTTTGTTCGACACTTTAGTCACTTTTGACTACACCATCGAGGCTCACAATTCTTTGTTCGATATTTGAAGATTCTATTGACATGGCTAAGTTTAGGGCATGGCTCTGATATCATGTTAGGAATCACGACTCTCCACAATGATATGATATTGTTCACTTTGAGCATAAGCTCTCATGGCTTTGCTTTGAGCTTCCCAGAAGACCTCATACCAATGGAGATGTATCATTTACTTATAAACCCAGGATCATTCCCTAAATTAGCCAACGTGGATTCACTCCCAATAATCCTCAACATGCACCAAGGTTGGATTCAGATGATTTTTTGGACCAACCCATAAGTTTGGGTTGGTTGGATTGGCAACCCAACCCTGGATGGGAGGTTTTTCATCCGAAAAGCAAATAAAAAAGTAGGAATGCGTGTCGTGTGAAGGAAGAAGAATGAAAGAAGAGTAACCTATAGCTACGAACGAAAAACTAAGTAGTGTGTAGCTTCTTCAGAATAGTCTTAATGAGGCGAGTAGCAAAGAACGAAAGAAGAAGATGGTAAGTAGTAAGTCGAGTGCAAGAAAGAGCGACTTAAGTTATGGGTATGAATTGAGCCCCGACTTAAGTTTTAATTTATCATTTAAAAAAAATATAATCAGTTTGTTACAAAAATTTAATACAAGGTAATAATTGCCACGGTTAACCAATTTATTTAACTCATTGCAGTAAAAATTAGATAAGTCATTACCAAACGTTAACGGTAAGAAATAGAACAGTGCATTTTATGGACCACAAGCCCAGTTCTGGTATAATGGGCCTGAAAATGACCGAATAAAACGGGCCTTTTTATTCTGCCCAGTGGCCCATGAGGAATGGAGGTTCCATTCAAACATAAAAAAATGTTTGAACTAGAAGGAAAGAAAAATAAAACCTGTTTTATAGCTTTCAAATATTTTATTTATTTATTTTTCTTTTACATTGTTTGAAAATTCATAAAAATCAATTATATTTTATTTTTTTTTATATATTCTTTTATTATAAAATATGTACTCACTCGATTCCTTTAACGATCAAACGTACATTACAAGGGTCTGGAGATCTCTCCTAATAAAGATTTTAAGATTTTAATCTCATGAGCTGTCGTAACAGGCAAAAGTGGATAATATCAACACTATTGTAAGTCGTTTTTTCCCTTAAAATGGTAAAATAAAATAATCTTTCAGTCCTAATATAAGAAATATTCCAAAAAAAAAATGAAAAAAAAAATATAAAAATACACACAAACTTACAACTTTATGAAAAAGGAAGAAAAATAATGAAATTACAATTGTTGTTCAAAAAGCAAAGTCATAGCATACACATAATTAGCTTACAAAGACTAAGTGCAGAGTTTGTATTAATTATATATATATAAGTTCCAAGCATGAAAATTGATTTTNTTTTTTTTTTTTTTTTTTTTTTTCTTTTTTGGGAGGAGGGGGTTTAGAGGTAAGCAACAGAAGCAAAGAAAATGACTGCCCTTTTCTTTCTCCAATTTTTGAACGGAAAAATTTCCATCTCCTTGTTGTTTCTCAAGGCAACCATCCTGGGAGGAAATTATTCATGCTCGGCCCAGCAGTCACCACTGTTATGGGATCTGGCTGATACCTGCAAATTAATCATCTTCATTCTTTAGTTTCTTATAAATTTCTTCTTCAATTTCACATTAATCTTACAAAATTCTCACCCCCAACCTAGTTTGAATCGGGTGTTATGATTCTAGGTAGGTCTAGAACTAGCATAAATCATGCTAATTATAATATACGAAATTAATGTAGCTCAACTAGTATAAACTATGTGTTATCGATCAAGAAGTCAAAAGTTTAAATCATCCGCATAGCTCAACTAGCATAAATATGTATTCTCGATCAAGAGGTCAAAAGTTCAACCCTCACTATAGCTCACTAGCATAAACTATGTATTCTCGATCAAGAGGTCAAAAGTTCAAATCCTCAGCATAGCTAATCATAAATCATGCTAATCGTAATACACGAAATGAACGTAGCTCAATTAGCATAAACTATGTATTTTCGATCTAGAGATCAAAAGTTCAAATTCTCAGCATAACTCAGCTAGCGTAAACTACGTATACAAACCCTACAAATTCAATAAATTTAGACTCGGTACCAACTATACAAATTCAAAAACTACGGGCCGAACGTGGCCTAATAGCGCCAAGACGTTAAAAAAACGTAAGAATAAAAGATTTTGGAAAGAATAGAAGAATATTTACCCAATTTGTAAGGTGGGTTCACAATCTAGAGGATGAAAGAAGGCATCGCTAGGAGGCTGAGCTTGTTGTCTTCCATACATCATATCATCAGCACTTTGGTTCAATTGGAGGGCATTTACTTGATACCCTTCAATCAACTGTAATCCACAAATTTACACCAATTACAAAATTTTCTAACTTTTTGTTAAAAAATATATATATTATCAACAGATACGTTTTTATACCCTTTGTTTCAGTGTCTTGTTTGCTTCGTTAAGAAGATGTTCCTGAAAGTTTGTTCAAACAAAAACAAGATTGAATACTCGTTACTTTTTAGATCGAAACATATCAAACTCATTTTTATAACCATATAATTATAGTGTTCATATCGTGTCGTATATGTGTTCGTGTCCTCATACCTTACGTTGAAGATCAGTGAGCTGATCTAGCATGTACTGAGTCTGCAAAAGATTAGAAAAGGATTGAATGAGAAAGATTATAATTTTGGATGGTTTTATTAAAGGCAATGGAGAAGTTGAAGAACTACCCTTGTTGATCTGATCTGCTTAAGTGACATATCAAGCTGCCTTTCAAGAGATTCAAGTTCTTTGCTACTCAATGGGCCAAGGTCTTCTCCCAAAAGGTTCCTGCTTATATTCAAAATTATCACAAAAAAAGAAAACATAATTACTAAATAACCGAGCATCTCCGAACCAACTAAACACGACTCGATTAATCTCATTATGTGTCTATTTAAACTTTAATGTAAATCGATAAGTTATTGTACATGTAATCTCATATCATTACTTCAAATTTTCTTTCACAACCATGGTAGAGCCTTCCATTAGAGGTTTAAATGAGTCAAGTTGAGTTGGAAAAATCTTTTGGTCTAACTCAAAATTTTCGAGTTTATTAGATGGGTGACCCAAGTAACTAAAAAAGAATTTACAATCCAACCCAACCTAACCTTATATTTTCAGGTTGGGTTCGATTGTCAGGTGTTTTTTTTATGATTATTTTAAAAAATCCTACCTCTCCGTTACATTAATAACTAAAATTTTGAACAGGCACAACACAACATTAACATCAGTTACAAACGTAAAATATTTTTAATTTTCATAACAATCTTCTAAGCAGGACACGATTGAGTTAAGTTGGAACCCTATTTTCGAGTTGGTCGTGTTGACCCAACAAAAAAAATATTAACAAACGAATTGACCCGCATTTTTTTATTTTCCAAAAAATTCAACCTAACTCAAACCGAAAAAAATCTAACCTAATCCAACTCAACAGAACGTTTATGGTTTGGGATCAGTAGTCTGAATTGGACGAGTTATCGAGTCATATGAACACCCTTTACTCCTAACAAATGAAAAACAATATGAATCGAGAACATTTTGATCAGACACGCACTAAATTAGCCTTGAATCTAAAACTTTAGATCAGAAATCAATATTCTACAAAAATGGAAAGTAAAGGTATCTAAAATGTTGGGGTTATTACCTCTGGGATCGTTGCAGAGCTTCATAGCGAGCTTTAAGCTTCAAATATTCCTGCTGGCTGCTCAGTTCCTATAATTAACCCATCCTATCATTTTATATCATCAAATAATAATAATAATAACATCTTTTATTTAAAAAAAAGAAAAAGAAAAAAGATTAATTAATTAACCTACTTAATTTAAAAAATAAATAATAGAAAAGTGATTACCAAGGCTTCTCTTGTGGATACATTTGGCTCTGGCGCTCCATAGTTGCATTTCTGGTATCTCTCAAGAGTTTTCAGCATGCTAGATTTCACACATAATAATACCAAAATAAATAAATAAATAAATCCCTCAATTATAAATTGATTTAAAATGTTAAAAACAATTAAGGAAACCCAATAACATTTGAGAGATCTTGAAAATCATTAAATGTCAAATCCCAGTAATCAACAAATACATGAATTATTGACCTTGAAGTACACAATAATTAACCTATTTCTTAAATTTTTGAAGAATCCTGAAGCCTGAAATTATTATAGTAATAATCAAACACAAAATAGTAAGAACAAATTAAAAAAATCCATTACTAGTTTGAAATTTACATGAAAACAAACACAAATCCTCAGAAATCAAATCTCATTTCGGATCAAAACCCTTGGAAAACACAAACTACAACTCTTAATCGGTAAAAGAAACAAAGATCCATGAAGAAAACAGTAAGGAAACCCTAAATGAGGAGAAGAAGAAGAAGAAACCCTAAATCGATGGATCGATCCATGGCGGCATGGAGGAAGAAGAAGACGAAGAAGAAGAAAACCCTAATTTCTGAGACGCCATGGATGAAACGACGGAAGAAAACACAGAGAAGCGAAAAGGAAAGGATTCATTCGTTTATGTATATATATATATATATGTAATTTTTTTTTGAAAATATTCTCTCTCTTTCTTTTATTCTTAGCATGGAAAGGGGAAAAAAGAAAGGGAAGAAACAGAAAACCTAAAAAGAAAGAATGGCAAAAACGGGATTAAAATAAAAAAAATTAGTGATCAATACAACAGTTGTTGTTGTTGTTGATGTTGTTGATGATGATGATGATGATGATACCTTGAACTGCTGCAAAACTCGTACAGTTTTCCTCTATTGGAGAAGATGATGAGAGCAACCTCGGCATCGCAAAGCACGGAGAGCTCATAAGCTTTCTTCAACAGACCATTTCTTCGTTTCGCGAAGGTCACTTGCCGGTTGATCTTGTTCTCTATCCGCTTCAGTTCTACTCTTCCTCTTCCCATTTTGTTCTTCCTTTTTTTTCCTTTTTCTCTCTAACCAAACAGATTTGATCCCAAATTTTCCCGGAAAATCAAAACGAAAATCAAACGGAAAAGGAAATGCCAAAAACTAAATCAAATATCAAATTTCTTTGCTCTTTTTGTTTCACTTCTCTCTTTCCCCCCCCCCTCTTAACCTTTGTGCGTCACCATTTATATTCTTCGCTTATTTCACCAATCCCCTCCTCATACCCTCTCCCTCCTCACTAACTATGAACCTACACCATTTTCCTTTTCTTTTTTTCTTTCTTTTTTCTGCTGCCTTGGGTAATTATCCTCTGCGGCCCTGTCTATTCCTCCTCATTTATCCACATTTTATTTACTCAGTCTTCTCAGTAACTTTAACACTATCTCATTCCAATTATAACGGTAAAATAAAAAATTTGAGTTAGTTTACTGTTATATTTTTTTAACTCAATTCAACCTTATCCTAACTACTTTTAATTATGAAAATTAAGAATATTTGAATAATAAAAAGAAAAAATTGGACAACTCAATCCAACCCAACTCAAAAATGAAATGGTCATGTTGGGTTGTCGAGTCACTTACCTAACTAACCCAACTGGTATACACTCCTATGTTTGAGTGAACAACTTACTCGTTGGTCGAGAAGGAAAAAGTAATAAATTACAGCTTGACGTCCAAAATCGAGTTGAAATTGAATCGATTCGTGGTCTAAGCTTCTCCTGTGTAAAATTGTCAAAATCTTAGGCTTATGAAAATTATTATTTGTTTGATGAAATTTAAATGCACAATTCAACACTATCAACAAATTTTCCAAGCTTAGATCGGAATAGGGTTGGAGAGAAAAGAATGGTTTTTTTTTTTTTTTTTTTTTTTTGAGGGGAGGGGGAGTTATCGTGTGCGGACGGGTGTAGACGATTGATTGATGTGATGTGATGGGGAGATTTGATTGGACGGTGGTGATTAGAGATGAGGTTATTAAGGGGAGAGAGAAACGAATGAGAGAAGTGCTACGTGTCGAGCTGTGAAGTGGGCGAAGGCTGATGTCCATCTGACTATATCCGAACCTCGGTTAATCATGTGACCTAACCTTAAGAAGATGAAAGAAAAAACCCACAAACAAACAACGTATTTTTTTTATTTACCAAAATACCCCTCCTAGTTAAAACGGTATTTGTTCGTTGGATTACACCAACCTCGAAAACCCGACCAACCCGACCAACCCAACTTGAGCACATTGAGACGAATTAGGTTAATTTTTTGAAACTAAACCGATTAGGGCTAAAGGTTCATGTTAACCCTAACTGAACTGATCCAGGTATTGTAGCTCGCAAATGCAGACGCAACTTCTCATCTCCCCCAGATTGTCAATCATGTTAACCCTAACTAAACCGATCCGAGAATAGAGGGTTGGGTTGAGTTGGGTTAGATTGTGAAATAATTTCAGATTACTTAGGTTACCAACCCAATCAATCTAAAATTTTGGGTCGGTCCACAAAATTTCCTCATACTTTTACTTTTACCGCTTTATTTCAATATAGATTACCGAACCAAAAAGGTAATATGAAATCGATACGTTAAAAGAGGCATGAAATTGGGCGAGATCTTGACAACCTTCAACGATAGCATACTTAGTCAAATTTAAACCTTAAAACTCCAACATTCTTCCCCAAATACAAGATATTCTTTACTTCCCCCTTTTACTTTGGCAATTTTGTATGCTCTTAAAAAGGAGATTTTAGGGTTTTTTTTATTCCCGAGCGGACTTCTATGACTCTTCTAAGGGCTATAAAATGAGAAGAAACGCGGAGGTGCCCCTAGAGCTATCGGTGACATCAGCCTCGAAAAATGGTTAAATGAGCATTGCTTTACTGACCTCACACCGAGTAAATTTGGCCTTAAACAACGTCCAAAAAAATAAAAGCATTTAAAAATTAAAAAGAAAAAAAAAAGAATGAACAAAATTTCCCCAACCAAAATCTGACAGCATAATGTTTCATTAAATTAGCCTTCAATTAATATTAATGTTTTAGTGTTTTAAATGAGGTTTGAAAAAAAGAAAAAAACAAATTAAATATTTCATGCTTTTTTTTCTTCTTATAGTCATAATGTTCTAAGTAAACCTACACGAAACTCTAACTGCTCAATTATGCATTTTTATTTTCTTGCAGTAATTAATTATTATTAAAATACAATTTAATTATAAAAGTAATTTTTTTAATTAATTTTAATAAACGACGTAAAATTAAGATTGACTTTTTTTAGACCAAACCCTTTCGAACCGGACATTTTTCAACTCAAATAACCTTTTATTAAACGAACCCAATCCAACCTAACCATTAATTTTTTCAATTGGGTGGGTTCAAATTATTCGAGTCATTTATAAAAGAATAAATAATTAAAAAAATTCATTAATATATGTATATTTATAATTGTATCGTAATTAAAAATGTAATTTTTAAAATTGTTCGAATCCATCCATCCTAGTTTTAGGTTACCCATGAACCAATCATATCTATAAAATTTTTATTTATTTGAATTCAACCTAGCTCAAATAAGTTCATTGTTGGATGAAAGTCCCACATCGGCTAATTTAAGGAATAATCATGAGTTTATAATCAATAAATACTATCTCCATTCATACGAGTTCTTTGAGAGAAACCCAAAGCAAAGTCATGAGAGCTTATACTCAAAGTGGACAATATCATACCATTATGTAGAGTCGTGTTCGTCTAACATGGTATCAGAGCCATGCCCTAAACTTAGTCATGCCAATAGAATCCTCAAATGTCGAACAAAATCATATCATTGTGTAGAGTCGTGTTTGTCTAACATGGTATCAGAGTCATGCCCTAACTTAAACTTAGCCATGATCATGAGTTTATAACCAGTTTATAACCAAGGAATACTCTCTCCATTGGTATGATGTCTTTTGAGGAAGCCCAAAGCAAAGCCACGAGAGCTCATGCTCAAAGTGGACAATATCATACCATTGTGGAGAATCGTGTTCATTTAACATCCATAACCTTTAAACCCTACTCGAACGGTCAGGATGTGACGAAAATCTTTGTCGAACATATATATATATATATATTATTATTTTTGTGGTTAAAAATAAGGTAAGGTGAAGTTAAAATAAGAAGCTACATATCATTTAAAGTAGGAAGGTAAGGAGTTACAAATAATTGGTAGAAATTAGGGGTAAATCTAAATGTAAATCTAAATCTCAACCAAAATTGAATGCCATGATTAAGCCATTTGGTCCAAAAAGGCTTAAATTTAGGCATTTTTTTGGGTCCTAAAGGGGTTTCATAGGGTTGCCTGTAGGTTACCACAACTGGAAAATATTAATGTCATTTGATTGTTTTAAGTAACCAAATATTGGGACCTTATTGTACTTCAATTCTAATTTACTCCCCCTTCCTCAAAGTTTGTACTTTCAAATTAAATTTTTTTCAAAATTATTGAAAAAATAAAACATAATTCGACCCTTCTGGTGGTCACCGAACAAAGAAAAGTAAGTAAAAACCATCGTCAATCGTACTCTTAAAAAAACGGAAGCATAATACAATTCAGCCCTTTCGATCACTGAAGAAAAGTAAGTAAAAAAAACGTCATCAGAAAAATAGGGTGACAAAGCACAATTCAACCCTTCTGTTTACCGAACCAAGAAAATTAGGTTAAAAAATGTAATCAAACATGCTCTTAAAAAAAGATGATACAAAAGACAATTCAACCCTTCTGATTACTGAATAAAGAAAAGTAGGTAAAAAAACGTCATTAAACAGACTCTTAAATGTATACAGTAACAAATGACAATTCAACCCCTTTCGATTACAAAATAACGAAAGCTAGGTAAAAAAACGTCATTAAACAGAGTCTTAAATAAATACAGTAATAAAAGACAATTCAACCCATTCAATTANTCATTAAACAGAGTCTTAAATATATACGGTAATAAAAGACAATTCAACCTTTTGATTACCAAACAACGGTAAAAAAAAAATGTCATTAAACAGAGGCTTAAGTAAATACAGTAACAAAAGACAATTCAACCCTTTCGATTACAAAACAACGAAAGCTAGGTAAAAGAACGTCATTAAACAGAGTCTTAAATGTATACAGTAACAAAAGACAGTTCAACCCTTTCGATTACAAAACAACAAAAGCTAGGTAAAAAAAACGTCATTAGATAGACTCTTAAACGTATACAGTAACAAAAGACAGTTCAACCCTTTCGATTACAAAACAATGAACGCTAATAAAAAAAACGTCATGAAACCGGGTGTTAAAAAAAGACGATTCAACCCTTGGAGAGAAAATTAGATGAAAGAAGAGGTAAGTAATATCATGAAAAGTTGTCTTATTGGAAATGCATTAAAATTTAGGTTTTGGAAGCATAGGGATTGGGGGGACCAATAAATAACACATCAAGTGCAGGTGAGATAAGGCAGATGGTGAATGAAAGCAATGTCTTTTAGCTTACACTCTCAGGTGGTCCAAACTCAAAGTACTTTCGCCAACTGCACCTATGAATTTGGTGGATGTACTCTTACCACTTTTTTTTAAAAAAATTTAGCGTTCTATTAATCACAAAATTTAATTTTCTAATACACCGAATTCATTTCATTCAAATCGTTGCAGGTCATTGTTGTTGTGGTGTTCTTATTGCTTTACTCGTGATAATGAAACAATGACGTATACACGATACGAAAAGGATTTGGACGGGATGCTAGGAGATACTGTTACGACAAGGAAGAGAGCTTAGCCATGGCTTGGTGCCTATGAGTCGTTTCTAGTGTCGGGCGGCAGAGTGGAGAGGGAAGACAGTGGAAAATGAGGCAGACGACGACAACAGACAATGGAAGTATCACGATTTACTACCATCCGTCTAGGATGTTTTGTATCTCCACAAATCAACACTAGTTCTTTTAGGATGTTTTGTCCCCACTCACATGCATCTTAGGATCTAGGATGTTTTGTATCTCCACAAATCAACACGAGTTCTTTTAGGATGTTTTGTCCCCACTCACATGCATCTTAGGATCTAGGATGTTTTGTATCTCCACAAATCAACATGAGTTCTTTTAGGATGTTTTGTCTCCACTCACATGGAAAATTTACTGAAGGTCATCCAGGATAAACCCTGAAAAAGAAAGGTGTTCCTTGTTGATATAGGTACTGACTCACCACGAGTAGATATTGTTCTTTTTGGGCTTTTCCTAAAGGTTTTTAAAACGTGTCTGTTAGTGAGAGATTTTCACACCCTTATAAAGAATGCTTCGTTCCCCTCACCAACCGATGTGGAATCTCACACTTAGTTATCCTATGGTTAGGATCGCTTTTATTCGAACGTGGGCTCGGTTCATTCATGGATCCCTCCTATACTCGAGTCTTGTATATATACACATACATGTACGTTTTAATAGAGATCGAGAACACATATTTGAAGATGGGAAAGACATAAAAGTTGGAAGAGAAATTATTGAGTTTAAGCTTTAAGAATGAAGAGAGATAGAGGCAAATAATGTGAAGTAGCCTTAGCTTAGCTATTTTGATTGTGACTACCAAAACCTCCCTTTAATGTCAAGTGGGCCTTTTCCCCTTCTCCAAAATTACACCCTTCTTTACGTTCGTGTATTTTCATTAGTAGCGTGTTTATTCTAAATCATTAATACTCGAGTAAAACAAATACCGAACATTACCCTCCATTTCGAGAGTCTGGATGAAGTGAAACATGTTTCAAATATCGATCAACTCTCTTTTGATGTGACACCCGAGTAAAAGAGAGATACATGAATAAACCGAGACCACATCTGAATGAGAGCAATCTTCTGAATGAATAAGTGAAAGGGTTAAAAGAATTGAAAATTACTACATATACCAAAAGGTGCACGCGAAGAGTAAATAACAAAACTTCGAAGTATAAAATTTTTAATTGTTTAATGTGTTAAAAACATTTTTCACTTGTTTTTTTTTATAAGTGAGTAGAGACCCACACTTGGCGGCGGCGGCGGCGGCGGCGGCTAAGTATCGGAGTACGCCTATGTGTGGTTTGTCTAACACCAATCTTTTGGTTACGATCTTGTCCTTTCCGACAACTTTGCTTTCATTTTATTATTTTCCATCCAATATTTACCCTAAATTATAGGAAATACTTTTAAATTTTATTTTTTATTTAAAAAAAAGGGGTTTATTTCATTAATGACAACTAAATAAGATGTTAATAAATAACTAACCAAGAAATTAACACTAATCAACTCATTATATTACGTTTAACTTTCAAATTATCTTTAAATGAAACACTATTTTGAAATTAAATATTTAAATATTTATCAAATGCATATCGCTTTCAAATTTATTAAAGTGTCGTTTTAAGTGGAATTCAAAGGATAAAGAAATTGGAATCATGAAAGTAAAATGTTTCTAATTTAATTTAAAGTGTTTTTGTATTTCAAATATTATTTTCTTTTTATTTCTAAAGTAACAAAAAATAAAAATAAATAAAAAAAAGTTTATGTTTTTGAAAATTAAAACATGGGTAATCATTGTTTCTAACATGTTTTTTGTTTTATCACATTATTTTTACAAAAATAGTTTGAATTTTTATTTTTAAAAAATTAATCAAATTATTTATTTCTTTATTTTGTTACTTTTTGTAAATATTTTCAAAACCCAAACCAATTTTTAAATCCGTCTCCTAATATTATATTTTTTTATTTTCGTTTATTTGACTTTTTAAATAAGTCAAATGTAAAAATAAAACAAAAAAAAAATAGTGTCTCTTACTTATAAACTCACGATGTTCCCCTTGATTGGTCAATGTGGGACTCAAACACAAACATAATTCCATTGTAGCTAACGTGAACAAGCGATCATAAAATTTAAAGGTGAAAATGGTATGAAACGAGCGTTATGACTAAAGACGATCGAGGTCGGGATCGAGAGATTAGATTCGAATTCTCAACCGATACATTTACATCAACTAAATAAATTTAAGAATTGAATGGGTTTGAAAAAAAGAAAAAGGAAAGGGTGAAAAGGACATTTGGGGAGTGGGGGTTGGAAATAAAATGAGATGGGAATGGAGTTTTTGAATGAGAGAGAAGTGGGACCCACAAGTACTTTGAGGGGTAAAAGTGTCAGATTGGTTTACCGGATTGGGGCGAACACGGTCACCGTCAGCAGTAATGACACGTGAAACTTATTCCAATTTGGGAAACTCCTCTTTAACCAAGTCACGTCCCACTCTCCATTTTTCTCTCTCCCCAAAATGCCCCTACTACTCCTTTTTTATTACATTATCCCCACTTTCTCTCTCTCAACACTAAATTACATTTCTACCCCCACGTGCCTTTGACTTTAACTTTAATACCATATATATATATAAATATACACAGAATTTCTGAATTATAATATCACATAGTATTATATTTAAAAGTATTTAATCAATTTTTTTTTTAAAATTTACACTAAATACAAATTTTATAAATTTATAAATATATTTTATACAAAATTTAGAATTCTCGATCCGATCAAGCTTGGGTCGGGTTTAAATTGGCTCACATTATTATTTGTATTAATTTACTATCTAAATTATAAAAAATATATTTTAAAATATAATATTATACATCATTCAATGATAAGCTCATTGGTTCGGTTTTTGGTTTAAATGTGACTCAAACCGGCTGATCGAGCTTGGTTGATTCAAATAAATTAGGTGTGGGCCGATCTGAAATCCATTAACGATACTAATTTTCTAATTTAAAATTTAAATTAGACACAAAATTGAGATTAAAAATTAAAAAAAAATATATAAATAAAAACATTTGAATGTTGGAGATGTGAAGTAAATGAAGCTACACGTGTAGTCGCTATCAACAAATTTCAATCATATTACGTGGCATTCTCTCATTGGTCGGTTATTATTTCACACTTTTACTTTTATTATTACTATTTAATGGAGTGGGAGAGTGGCTTGAATTTGATTTTGGTCGAGTGGGGACCACCTCGTGGTGTCAATTAACTTGCTCACCTGTCTCCATTACGATCCATATTTTAATTTAGTCTCGATAGTTTGAAAAAAATTAGAATATTATAAATATTCTCTATAATTTGATAACACCGAGCTCTAAGGACAAAATTGTAAATTTTAAAATTATAGATTAAATTTGTAATTTAATTAAAAAAGCATTTAGAATCGCTAAAAACGTGTTAAAAAGTAAAAAAGTGGGAAAAGCATACGTTATGTTATCTTGTTGGTTAGGTGCGGGTTTATGCCCATTACATGAAGTCTTTGACAACGACTTAAATTCCTTTGAACAAAATCAAACCGACTTTATGTATAAATTTAATGAACAAATTAAATGTACAATCTTATTCAAAATTTTAAAAATTGTTCCTTTTGTAGCTTGTAATATTGGAAGTTATAGTGCTACCTAATTCTTCATGTTTTCATTATTATTGTTTTGTCTTTGGTGGGAATATTTAAATTTCTAATATATAATATTTTATGCACTAAATACGACCATTAAAATTTTTATTAGTGGTTTATACTGGAATATGACTTAAAATTTTGTGTATCCTGTGGTTTAAACCGAGATATGACCTAAAATTTTGTATACCCCGTGGCTTATATTGAGATATGACTTGAAATTTTATATACCCAGTGACTTATACCGAGATGTGACCTAAAATTTTGTATACCCAGTAGTTTATACTGGAATATTTCCTCAAATTTTGTATACCCAGTGGCTTATACTGAGATATGACCTGAAATTTTGTAAACCTAGTGGCTTATACTGGGATGTGACAAAAAAATTTATACGCCCAGTGGTGTATACCGAGATGTAACCTAAAATTTTGTATACCCAGTAGCTTATACTGGAATATGACCTCAAATTTTGTATACCTAGTGGCTTATACTGAGATGTGACCTGAAATTTTGTATATCTAGTGGCTATTACTGGGATATGACCAAAATTTTTGTATACCCAGTGGCTTATATTGGGATGTGACCTAAAATTTTGTATACCCATTAGCTTATACTGGAATATGACCTCAAATTTTGTATACACAGTGGCTTATACTCAGATATGACCTGAAATTTTGTATATCTAGTGGCTATTACTGGGATATGACCAAAATTTTTGTATACCCAGTGGCTTATATTGGGATGTGACCTAAAATTTTGTATACCCATTAGCTTATACTGGAATATGACCTCAAATTTTGTATACACAGTGGCTTATACTCAGATATGACCTGAAATTTTGTATATCTAGTGGCTATTACTGGGATATGACCAAAATTTTTGTATACCCAGTGGCTTATATTGGGATGTGACCTAAAATTTTGTATACCCATTAGCTTATACTGGAATATGACCTAAAATTTTGTATACCCAGTGGCTTATACTGAGATATGACTTGAAATTTTGTATACCTAGTGGCTTATACTGGGATGTGACAAAAAAATTTGTATACCCAATGGCTTATACTGGGATGTGACCTAAAATTTTCTATACCCATTAGCTTATATCGGAATATGACCTAAAATTTTGTATACCCAGTGACTTATATCGAGATATGACCTGAAATATTGTTTTAAACCATTATTTTCGTAAATATATATATAATATATAAAGGGCTTGACTATCCATATTAAGTTAAGCAAAGATTGAAGAGAAGAAGGTAAAGATTACATGAAAGAAGGGGAAGTGTTAGGGATAAAATTATATAGAGAAATATTTAAGGTTTTTTTTATTTATCAAATGTGTGTTTGGAGGGTTTGAGTTGTCCAATCCGAAAGGCCCAAACTGTTGATTTTGACAAAACCTTAAAGAATGTTGTTGACTTGTCTTTTTCATCCTTAAAAAACATTTTTTTTTTAAATTTCCTTAGACCAAAATTAAAAAGAATAAAAAACAAAAATCACTTATTACATTTACTTATTAGCATGTTCCCATGTGACAGGTCTGCCCTCCCCATAACTTCAAACCCTTTTGTGACATAAAGAGCTCATCACATGCAACACCATATGGGTCTCCCATTTGACTTAGTTCTCCCAAATAAATGCTTCGAAACGTCAAAATCTAACTAATTTTATAAAACAATCGCCGTAACGATTCATAATTATTCCGACAGATCAATACAAGTCTTTCTAGCATGTTTTGTCCTCCATTTATAGGGCACAAATCCCTCGAGACATGGTTACTGAGAACAAGTCGTGAAACCCTTTAGACAAATCTATTCTCCCGTGCGAGCTATAAAGCCCTCGAG
The DNA here is from genome assembly GCF_002806865.2 of Cucurbita pepo subsp. pepo. NCBI lineage: Eukaryota > Viridiplantae > Streptophyta > Magnoliopsida > Cucurbitales > Cucurbitaceae > Cucurbita > Cucurbita pepo. Next base: position 8,091,462 of record NC_036654.1, on the reverse strand, counting down.
ATGAATCTATATTTGAAGAAAGAACGAGAGAATCAAACGTCGAGATTTAATATTGTTCATGCCAACATGAACTTGGTTTTTTGAAGAGTCCATGAAGTGGAAGAAACCAAACTTATAGCCTTATGGACATAGCAAGGGATGCCTCGTTTTAGCCCCCCAATATCAACGCATGCGGGCTTCAATTTTGTCTTCTTTGGGCCATGATCCAAGGGTTGTTCTTGTAATTTTTTCAATGTAACTCCACTTAATCTTAAAACTTCTCATAGTAGATGTATTTTAAAATCGTGAGACTGACGACAATACGTAATGAGCTAAAACAAACAATATCTACTATAGTGGACTTGGACTGTTACAAATAGTATCCGAGCCAGACACTAGACGATGTGCTAGTGAGGATGTTGAGTCCTGAGGGGGTGTGGGCACCAAGCGGTTTGCAGCAAGGAGGCTGGACCCCGAAGAGGGGTAAATTGTGAGATCCCATATCAGTTAAAACTGTGAGACTGTCGGCAATACGTAACAAGCTAAAACAGACAATATCTGCTATAGTGGGCTTGGACTATTACAAATAGTATCAGAGTCAGACACTAGGTGGTATGCTAGTGATGACGCTGAGTCTTGAGAGGTGTGGACACCAAGCGATGTGTCGGCGAGGAGGCTGGACCCTGAAGAGGGGTGGATTGTGAGATCTCACGTCAGTTAGAGAAGGAAACGAAACATTATTTATAAGCGTGTGAAAATCNACGGGGTGGGGCCTGTAGCTCAGAGGATTAGAGCACGTGGCTACGAACCACGGTGTCGGGGGTTCGAATCCCTCCTCGCCCACAACCGGCCAAAAAGGGAAGGACTTTTCCCTCTGGGGGTAGGAAAATCATGATCGGGATAGCGGACCCAAAGCTATGGAACTTGGGTGTGGGTCTTTTGTCGAAATGGAATGGCCTTATCTTTTTATTTTTTCTTTTTCGTTAATGGGTTAAGGGCGGGGGTTCCGTTATAAATTAAATATAGTATACCCAACCCGAATCAGCATATTTTTTTGTTTTACGCCCCGTAATTCTTCCTCAGCCAGGCTTCGGCAGAATAGCAGAGCAAGTACAAGTATTAGTAGAATAGCAAAAATGTGTTCCTCGTCATTAATATGTTTGCTCGCGGTAATTGTGACCTCTCGGGAGAATCGATGACTGCATCAAAGATGCACTTGCTAGTACTAGTATATTTGAGAATTCTTAATTGGCTAGTTGTAAATAGACCCAGTGGAACAAACGATTATCCCAGACAATATCTACTATAGTGGGCTTGGACTGTTACAAATAGTATCCGAGCCAGACACTAGGTGGTGTGTTAGTGAGGACGTTGAGTCTTGAGGGGGTGTGGACAACAAGTGGTGTGCCAACGAGGAGGCTGGACCTCGAAGAAGGGTGGATTGTGATATCCCACGTCAGTTACAGAGAGAGAAACAAAACATTATTTATAAGCGTGTAAAAATCTTAAGGGAAAGCTCAAATAGGGCAATATCTGCTAGCAGTGAGCTTGGATTGTTACAATAAAGTATCTTCATTTTTAGAAGCTAAGAGTAAATAACATGACAATGTCGCACGGAATATCGGAAATTAATTAATTTAATAACTAACTTTTGTTAAAGACATGGAACAACTAATCATAGATTAAAAGAGATTCTCTTTTACATCTCAATATTTAAATTAAATAACATAAATTAATTATTATCATCAAGATAGCCAATGGTTAATGAATTTTATAAAAATATTGCTACAAAATGAACATTCAATAAAATGGGTGTCTTTTAAATATTATTAAATATTATTAAATATTATTAAATATTATTAAATATTATGTGGTTTATTATATATTCAATTTAGCAAATCATTGTTTGTTGAGTAAAGTGGATTGTAATCATCAATGATTCTTTAACTAACCCACTTAAATTATTAAATTATTTGTTTTATTTCACTTTAAATTCTAATTTAGTTGTACTTTCATGCTAATTACATTTTAATTTTTTTCATTTTTAAATATATTTTAATTTAATTTTTAATTTTGTCTCCGACCAATCTTGGTTAGCAGACGCGTTTTAAAGTGCGGGAACCTCAATAGACAATATCTGCTAGCAGTGGGTCTGAATCATTACAAATGGTATGAGAGTCAGACACTGGGCGATGTGTCAATGATGAGGCTGTTCCCCAAAGGTGTAGACACAAGGCAGTGTGCCATCTTTCTTTAATTAGTTATAAAAATATCATTTCAAAATAAATTAAATAATGTTTTGGAATAATTACTATTTTATTTTTTAAATTTTTTTACATTTTACGTTTTAATTTTTCTCAAATTTATATAAAAAGATAATAATAATAAATTAAATTAAAAATAATATTTTAATTTTTGTATCATATTTTGGGTTACTACATTTTAATTTATTATATATTATTCGATAATTAGATATTTTGAACCCAAAAATTTGAATTTTCTCAGTCCGCCATTGACCTCTCCATCTTCAAACGCTCTCTTACCCACAGTATGTACGTCGTCGCCTTTACATCCACATTCTCGTCGCCGCCGTAGCCACCGTAAGTTCCCCACATTTCACCGTTTACGTCGCGAAATCCGCCGTGCGCCGACGAAGCCTGCTTCTGTCCTGCTCGCGGCGCGGCCGCCGATTTGTTCGGGTAACTCTCAGATCTCATCTCGCTTCTCTCCCAAAAACGCCCGCAGCCACCACTGCCGACCGTCTCCGTCGCGAAATCCATCGACGCCGGCGGGTTGCTTTGCTTCCCTTTGGCTTTGGCTTTTCCGGCGGATCTTGCGGCTCGATATAGACGCCTCATGAAGCACTTTCGCTTCGGGTTTTTCTCCATTTTTGCCGACCCGATGAACCGTCGGCGGATGAAGAAGGTGACTGGGGTTTTGCTAAAGTCACCCATCGTCTCCACGCTTTATATAGGACGTGCCTCACAGACAGTGCTTTAAAAAACAATAAATAAATTATAAATTCATTCTTTAAAATGTATAAATATATTTCTATTTTGTTATTAACCTTTAAAAATATTTACGAACAGAAAAATAAATAAATTTTATATTTAATTTATCAAATAACTTTTAAAATTTAAAATATATTATTTAGTAATAGGAGCGAGGCAAGAATATTTATAGGATTTTATGCTTTAAAAAAGAAAATAAAAAATAAAAAATAATTGTAAGAGGAGAATATGATTTAAATAATAGATTTCGTGTGAACCCAAATTTAGATTAAATTAATAGGGAATATTGCTGGGATTTTTTTTTTTTTTAAATTAGTGTCATAAATTTCTAATAATACTCCGGAATTAATACTTTAAAATAACTATTTTTTTAAAGAATAATAAATGAAAAAAATTCTCGAGAATTTTGAAGGGATAGAGACGGAGAAGGCTTTTCTATCTCATCGGCATCTCTAATTACAATCTTAACTTATACTTTTATGTCTAATAGATCTCTAAACTTTATAGCTATTTATAATTACTATTTTTTTTAATAAAAAAATGTTAAATATGCCTTTAAAAAAAAGTTTAATTTTTTTTATATAATTATTAACAAAAATTTAGGGTGGTTCTAACTTTATTCGAAGAATACAAATAATGAGCAAAAACAAAACATGATTAAATTACAGTAAATAAATGTGAAATTAAGGTTAGTTGTTCTTCCATTGTATTTTATAATGTGAGTATTCTTTTGCAATTAAAATAGCTTTTATAATCTTCTTTTAATATTTTTAATTTTACGATAATATTCTCGGGTGCATTTAGTTTGATAATAAAATATTCTTTTGTTCGAGTTGGTAGAATATAGGTCTTTAAAAACTCGATACCGTAGGTTCAAATTTTATTGAATCAATTCAAGATAACTTATTCCTATTGAATTTTATATATCCATTTGCAATTAATAACTTAAAAAACGTCATTTTTCATAGTATTGCTTTAATTTTTGTTTTTTTGTTTTTTTTTTTGTTCATTGGTTAAAACACGTTTAGGTAATGGGTCAAAGCGGACAATATCTTCTAGCAATGGGTTTAGGCTATTACAAATGACATCAAAACCAGACACTGGACGGTGTGCAAGTGATGATACTGGGTCTCCTAGGGGGTGGAGCAGTGTGCTAGCGAGGACGCTGCCCCTTTCGTAATGGCATCAAAACTAGACATCGGGTGGTGTGCCAGTGATGATGCTAGGTCTCCTAGGAGGTGGAGCAGTGTGCCAGCGAGGATGCAGCCCCTTTTGTAATGGCGTCAAAATCAGACATCGGGTGGTGTGCCAGTGATGACGCTGGGTCTCCTAGGGGGTGGAGCAGTGTGCCAACAAAGACGCTGTCCCTTTTGTAATGGCATCAAAACCAGACACCAGGCGGTGTTCTAGTAATGACGCTGGGTCTCTTAGGGAATGGAGTAGTATGCCAGTGAGGATGCTGCCCCTTTTGTAATGGCATCAAAACCAGACACCGGGCGGTGTGCCAGTGATGATGCTGGGTCTCCTAGGAGGTGGAGCAGTGTGCCAGCGAGGATGCTGCCCCTTTTGTAATGGCATCAAAACCAGACACCGTGCAATGTGCTAGTGATGACGCTGGGTCTCTTAGGGGGTGGAGCAGTGTGTCAGCGAGGACGCTATCCCTTTTGTAATGGCATCAAAACTAGACACCGGGCGGTGTGCCAGTGATGACGTTGGGTCTCTTAGGGGGTGGAGCAGTGTGTCAGCAAGGACACTGTCCCTTTTGTAATGGCATTAAACCAGACATCGGGCAGTGTGCCAGTGATGACGTTGGGTCTCCTAGGGGTGGAGTAGTGTGCCAGCGAGGACGTTGTCCCTTTCGTAATGGCATCAAAACCAGACACCTGACGGTGTGCCAGTGATAATGTTGGGTCTCCTAGGGAATGGAGCAGTGTGCCAAAAGGACGTTGCCCCTACGAAAGGGATGCATTATGAGATCTCACATTGCCACGGTGTCGACGGTGTTGACACTTCCAAGAGGAACTAAATAGAGGCTGAAGATTAATATTCAAAATCTGAAGTCTGAACAAAGTTAAAACATTTTTAAGAGACATTTCACAGACAACACAAAAGCATTCCTTAAACTCCCCGAACAAAAAAACAAAGAAGCAACCAGAGAGTGGAAGGTTGAATTCTGAGGAGAATAAGCCATATTAGATTAGATCTATTTCAGAACCAAGAAGAATGAGCCCTCTTCTTCCATGTTTCAAAACCTGAATAAATCTATGGATGATCCATCAGGTCCGTCCTCGAACATCGAGTAGCACCGGATGTTGGCATCGCTGCTACCGTCCGAGGCCAAACGAGGACTAACGAGGTCACTCTCGAAGCCAAGACCATCGTTATGGATGAAATGGGATGAGGGGATGAGGTTGGATTGGACCATGGAGGTTAGATTATTAATCTCCCCAGCCTCAACTGGTGTTGACAGAAGAGAGAGAGCACAGCCATTTCCCATCACTTTCTGAACATTCCCAACGTTGTTGGATCCAACATTGAGAAATGGTGGCTGTTTTTCTTTGTAATCACAGCCCGACAACCCTGGAAACATACTTTTTCTTCTGTCAGCATCGTCGAGCTGTGAGTTGCTGCTGCAAAGAGCGTCGTTATGCTCGGGCTTGATCGTTCCGACCCAAGATGAGCTCAAATCATTGCTAGCAGACAGTAACTGGTTACCAAATGGTAAGAATCTTGGACCTGTCCAAGCAAGTCATTCGATGACGAAACATGCAAGCGTGGAAGAGAATGCCTAAATTGATATTACTAACCTTGGTTGCTATAGAGAAATCGTCCTGCATTAAGCATTATCGTTGCAGGTTGAGGCTTTCTTCGACGTCGGTTGTGCCCATCAAGACGTTTCCTACAGCTTCGTTTTCGATCATCAAACTCCACCAGAGAATGGAATCTACAAGAACATGTGTAATTGAACTGAAATGAATACCAAGAACAGAACCAACCAGACAAAAGTAAGAAGTAAAAGAAACATATAAAATGCAAGTCCCACAAAGATTTGCTTCCAATACTTATTCAACTATCTGGTAAAAAAGCAAATAGATTACGGGAATCCGCCTGTGTTTCTCGATCCAATCTGTTTAAGATTCGCGTCCGGGGTCCGAGGAGTAAAGATACGAGCACGCCTTGAACATGTTACAACAGAAAACAAATGCAAGCACAAACTCGAGGTAGTGAAATAGAGTAAAAGAAGAGAGCTTATCCCACCCACTGTAACAACCCAAGCCCACCGCTGCTTCGTCCCGTTACGTATCACTATCAGCCTCACGATTTTAAAACGCGTCTACTAGGGAAAGATTTCCACACCTATAAGGAATATTTCGTTCCCCTCTCCAACCAATGTGAGATCTCACAATTCACCCCCATTGGGAGCCCAACGTCCTTGCTGGCACACCGCCCGTTGTCTAGCTCTAATACCATTTGTAATAACCCAATCCCACCGCTAGCAGATGTTGTCCGCTTTGGCCCGTTATGTATCGCCGTCAGTCTCACAGTTTTAAAATGCGTCTACTAGGGAAAGGTTTCCACACCCTTATAAGGAATGGTTCGTTCTCCTCTCCAACCGAGATGGGATCTCACAATCCACCCCCTTGGGTGCCCAACGTCCTCATTGGCACAACACCCGGTGACTGGCTCTGATACCATTTGTAATAGCCCAAACCCACAACTAGCATATATTGTCCGCTTTGGCTCGTTACGTATCACTATTAACCTCTCTTTATCATATGCATTTTAAAACCGTGAGGCTAACGGCGATACGTAATGGGCCAAAGCGGACAATATCAACAAGCGGTGGGTTTGAGCTCACGCACTTTCATTAATGCACTGTCACAACGAAACCGTATCGACTATACTACATATCATAAGCTCAAAAACACTTTTCAGGAAGGGCGTAGAAAAAAACGAACAGCCTAAAAGTATATCCCATCTGCATAACTTGAATTCTAATGATCAGAAAAGAAAACCATAAGAAGGCTGAATCAATGAAGAAAATTGCAGCATATTGATGTTCTAAACATTCCAACACACCTGCTACATTGCTGGCAGAATCGTTGTTCCCGACCGCAAATGGTTACTTTCGGTGTTTTAGAATGGAACTCGCACACTTTATGGCGACGATGATAGTCCCTGCACTTGCTAAGGTCTGAACTGCAGCCATCAACCATACATGAAGGAACTTGGGGTCCGTTATAAGGGGTACGTGACCTCTTCGTTAATCTCGAAGACGATGACGACGACTCGATCAAAGTAACTCTAGTTCCTTCCATGTCATCCATTGATCCTTCCCCCATATGACCAATGCCCCTGAGTCTCAAATACATCAACCAACTTCCTCTACTCCAACACACTCTCAGTTTCCTTCTATACTAAATTTTTTTGAACGTTTTCCTTTTCTCTAAACAACACCGATTCCCAATACAAATTTCCATCAATAAGAGTAAGAAACCAGACGATGAACGATGAACGATGAACGAACTCGATTGAGCAGCAATAGGAAGGATACAACACAAACAAGTAATACAATCAGTACTATCAAAATTTCCTCAACTAGATCAAATTTTAGGCTGCAAAAAGACGAGGAATATGGCCCATCAACATGAACTATCCACTTCAGTCACAATTCTCTAAGATCTATGCTCAAATTTTGTAAGAAATATAAAGAAAGTAGCTCATTATCACCAAGATCAAAATCCAGAACTACAGCAAATTCCAACAGAAACCCAATTATGCAGCATCATCAAATCATGATAAACTAATTTCAATCCCTATAAATTGCATTCACACAAAAACAAACAAAAACAGGAATAAATTAGAAGAAACTCACAAGTGAAGCTCCAACTTCAACCTGAGGAAGCTGAAAGAGGAAGAACTGAAGAAAGAGAAAGATGAGAAACGGGTTCAAAAACCAAAAGGGAATCGGATTTGGGCGGATGAAGAGTTAGAGAAAGCAAAAGAAGGAAGAAATTAGACTGAGAAATTGGGAAGAGTGGATAATGTAGTTGGAAATGGGTATTTTGGAAGTGTTGAGCATTGTATTGTTTAGAGACCCAAATCCATGGGATTTTGGTGGGAGAGAAGGGGAAAATCTGTTGAGTAAAAGAGAAAAAAAAAAAAAACAAATAGAAAAATGAGAAAAAGGGGCATAGAAATGAGTGGCAAAGAAAGCGACAGAGTGTGTGTTTGTTTTTTATGAGTTCAAATTTTGGTGGAATTTCGAAAACAAAACCCTATGCCTTCCTTTCCCTCTTCTTTTATCACACCAATAGCTCGATCTACATCGACATTCGTTAGAAAAAATTATTTTTAATTTTATAAATTATGTAAAAGTTACATGGTCAATTTGTTCAGATTAAAGGGGATCGATGTCACAAGACTATAAATACCCACAATATGTTATGTAAAATTCAGATTCGTTGATGAATATAATTTAGATCTCAAATTGAGACGTTTACTTCAGAAATTCGAGCATATATTTGGCATTTATAAGTTTCAATCAATTCTTGTGGTAGAATTACACCCCAACCATTCAATCAAGCCTTCATCAAGTTAGATTATAGAGTGACTCAATTTAGAACAAGGTTCCCAACCATTCAATCAAGCCTTCATCAAGTTAGATTATAGAGTGACTCAATTTAGAACAAGGTTTCAAATCTTGCTTCGATTGTAATCTAATTCTAACCTTATCTCTTGATTGATTCAAATTTAGTATAAGGAGGTATTATATGAGGAGGTATTAATTACTTTGATTCAAGGATTCTTGTTCAAACAAAAGTTTGGATCGTTCGGCTGACGATGAAGGCTGCCGTAATATTGCAACTTTTGAAAGAATATGAACATTTTTTATATAAGTAACGAACCTAAAGAATATTAAAATTATAATTTTATCCTTATATTTTAAAGTTTTTTCTTTTGCCTTCTTTTCCTCTTCTCTTTACGATAATTTGTTTTCCGTATAAATCACTTCATAAAATCGAATAAAGTGGGGTGGTCATCGAGTTCAAAGATAAAACGAAACTCGATTGCAAGACCCACCTATCAAACATGGATGAAAGTCGACCGTCATGATCCGATGCTATTGAATAGAAGGGTCGTAGTTCAACGGATAAAAATTTAAAGATGAGAGTTGTAAGAGAAAATATTTTATACAACGTGTTAAGCTAGTAGACGTGCCAAGTATGGCCCATCTGTACTTTTCTAATTAATATTAATTTAATTTAGTTAGTAATAATTAATTTGAAGTTATAATTAAATTTTATTTATTAGAGAGAAATGTTGAGGCATAGAAGTGGAATGAGAAGTTGTGAACCAAACGACCAACTAAAGTAGAAGGCTCCAAAGAAAATAAAATATTTAAGAATAAAACAGCCAAAGTCGCCCAGCTGCAACAGCTGGAAAAGAGCCTCTAGAGACCAGTTGAGAACTTTATATGTATAATTTACATTGCTAAACGGATACAATTTTACGGTTAAAGCTCTCGATCGAGAGAAAGCACCTGGTTTGAACCCACTCGCCTTGCAAGAGCGTTTTCCCAGTGCTGCAAAAGAGTGGCTAAGCACGCTAAGTAAGGATAACAAAGATATTATGGTCCGTGCTATGACACCAAAGATGCTCTGATACCAAACAATATGGATAGTAACAAAAATAAACAAACCTCGATCCTACTTCTTGAGGTGTGCTTGTACCTGTTTTTACTAAGCTGTTGAATTGTTCTGCAAATAATAAGGGCAGATATTAAGCTAAGTAAAGGTCCCAACTTTATTTCATGTTAGCTAAACAATACAAATGTTAGCTAAACAATACAATTTGGAACACACGGGACATGTTTGAGAGTGATTTTGAAACAACTAAATCACTTGCTCTTAGCTAACATGCCCTTAGCTCGGTAGAACATCTCGAAGAACGGTATTTCTTGGCATAGTGGCCAAAAACTCGAGCACGTTATTGACGTCCCTTAATTCACCAATGTTATATTCTTCAAATAATAAAACAATTAACTCATAGTAGGGCAGCAGCCTTCCAAGTTCAGGATGCATTTATGTGCTCAGCCTTCCAAGACTCAAAACTTCCACAAAGACAATATGACGCATAAAGAAAGCATCAAAATTAGTACATGATGAAGTTACAGGGTATACCTTAGATTGCAGAACTTTTTGACTATCAATGAAGTACTGGTTTGGATGATTAATCCCAGCGTCGCACGATGAACCATGAACCGATTCAAACGTCAAGGTGCATGCCAACTAAAGATACATGAGAAAAATGTTTACGTTATTCCCAATATTAAAATAAGATTTTAAAAAAAAAAAAAAGGAAAATTAAAAGCCAACCTGATAATGTCTATTTCGCACTTTGTCCAATATATCTTCCATTTTCTGGTTATTTACTCCCATTTTACCAAGAGCTGCTCTTAAGTTGTCTTCACTGTTGAAGAAATCGTTATATCAAACAACGAATATCTTTTTAAAAATATATATCATTCTTATACCATAAGAAAATTTAAAGTCATCAAATTACGCATAGCTCTAGCATAATGACCAAGAATAACTCTAGCATAAAGAACAAGAGGTCGAAGGTTCAAATTTTCCACCCCGCTTGTTGTTGAACTCAAAAAAAATGAAGTCCTAGAAGTTTAGGCACTATCGCCGCTCTACAAAAGCTGTTTGTTGCCTAGTTATTGTGAAGAGAACTTTTTTAAGATGTTCTGATAATACCCTTGTTAAGGATTGTGGTCTTTGAATAACACCTATCCAAAGATCACATGTTTGAATCTTCAAGTGAGATTAATAAGAAAACACTTGATGTTTCAAAGTCTGGGTCTTGTAATGGGCCCACAATTATAAAGAGAGAGACATACTGTTTCTTTTTAATTGATTATCAAGCTTTCCAACTCCACAAAGACGAATTCTTCCAACAATTTTTTCTTTATCATGGATTAACCAGCACATTGCCTTCTGACCTACACCATATATATCTATGTATGTATGTTTGTATATCTATGTATGTATGTATGCATGCATGCATGCAGGCATGCTAAATGACTTCAGCTTAAAATTCTAGATATCAAGAAATTGTTTTAGGAGGCATACCTGAAATGTCTATAGGGACATCCATGATGATCTCCAACACCAGGTGATGATGAGATGACTTTTTGACAGGAATAAGGTGAATAATCCTAGTACATTCAGATAGAAAAAGATACAAATCAAGATAGAGAAAATTAGAAAATACACAAGACTGCTTATAGTTGTACAAGTAGGACAATGATGGAGAGGCCAGATAAAAACATAACAAGAAAAGACGAGTAATCACGTCGCAGAGAAATAGGACATTAAAAATTGTTGAAAAAGATGCCAAAATATTAAGATTCCTAAAATAAAAATCCAAGTAAAGTGGAATCAACTAGTTCTGCATCTTCAAATTTCCTTTTTCAAAAACAAATCTGCATCATAAAGATTTAAAGGCAACATCTCTTACCACTCTCTTGCCTTCTTTTCCATAGTTATGCCTGATACTGTATGCATATTCTTTGTCAAACCTCTCAACACCAACCTATGGAAGAAAGGATAAAGCAATAGCTATAAGATATAAACTTCTAGCAAACAGATAAAGTAATATTCAGGAGAAATGAAAGTAAATAAATAGAATAGAGAATTGGATAAAAAACAAGAGAGAGAACTCAAGCTTTATAAAAGATGTTTACTTGTACAATTAGGACAACTACAGAGACCAACTTTAACATAATAAAAATGATAATTAAAGATTTCCCAATGGCTAATGGTGGCATAGGAATTCGCAATTTAAGGAAAAGAAATGAGGTCTGGTTAGCAAAATGGTTTGGAGGTTATCTTTAGAGGGTAGAAATTATACATTATGTCATTGTTAGCACTTATCGAAAGGAAAGATTGCGTTAGTTTGTCAACGAGAGATAATCAAGTAGTCTTCAAGAACCCTTAAAAAGTATAGCATTGAACAAACCTTGTTTGAAGAATTCACTTCTATCAGAATTGAAATGAAAGCGGAATCTAAGATGAACGGACCGGCCCACAGCCTTTTGTCCAAACTTTCACAGGGGTTTTTGCAGTTCTAAAGGGACTTGTATATTTCTTTTTTAAACCAAGAACAAACTTTTCATTGATTTCATTGATAAGTGAAAAGCTACAAATAGTCAAGAATACAAACTCCCACATGGAAAGAAAAGAGAGTTGAAGTTTTAAAGGGGCTTGCTTGTTAAAGATGGTTGGAAAGAGAGCATAGCCAATTTGAACTGTGTGATGCGAAGAAACTTAACCGATAAAGAGAGATGAATTTAGCAGCTAATAGAATTCCTAAAAAGGGTTTGTCTCAATATAAAAGAACATTGAAATTAATGGCACTTAAATTTTTAGATACTTTCTAGCTGAAATCACTATTCTTCCAATTGAAATATATTAATATGTCTCAGCAAGAATTTTTATTTGGCAATAAGGGAAGGTGAGGGGCAAAAAATTCTTATTGTGGGTTAGGGATGACATAAGGGAAGGTTAGAGTTAGGAGACTCACTTCCCAATCCCAACCCCATTTCTAACATCATTACTCAATTTTTGAGTTGTTATTGTTATATCACCATTTTTACTGCTGTTTATTCCTTTGCAGATAACTTAAAAGAGTATTATTATGCTTACTCTCTGCGAGAACTCAGCTCTCCAGAAAGCAAGGGCATCATCAAGCTTCAAACCAACACCCTGCATGTGAAGAATTGTAGTTAAAGATTGAAAGGCTTCATACCAAAAAATGAGAGGAGCATTACACAGATAAATACTTCAGTCAAAAATACTACTCATGCTTCAATATACTACATATTATTTGTTCTTGATTGTTGATTCTCCTCATATAAAAACATCATCGATCGTCTAAATTAAACTGCCTTTACTGCTTGAAGCTTGAAACCAGTCAACAAATTTTTTCCTTTGGAATGTTACTTTGGTTTTGATCCTGGAAATACAGCTTTTCCGTAATCTCCAAAGCTTTTACTTTGGGTACAAAAAGAGATCTTCCTGCTTGGGTATCGTATCAAATGATAACAAAAATAGCCAATATCACCATTACACAACCATTAAGAAACTTTAACAAGACAGTAAACGACGATAGAGGAACATGTACACAATTCATATTTATAAGAGCAATTCAACTCTTCATGTAGAATAAACAAGACCATTCAGCACTTTTGTATACATACAATTAGTGAATGGAACGGTAATTATCAACTCTCTCAAACCAATTGTGATCAATGCCAAACAGAAAGAAAAATGAAAAGTACTTCAAAGTGTAAGCATCTAAAATCAGTAAAGGGGCATTGCACAACCTTGAGAAAGAGACCTAATTGCATTCTCCCTCCATGCTTCAAATGATGATCTTCTTTCAGCTGGACATGAGTAAAATAAATAAATGAAAAACTGTTCAATATATCGAATATTATGTACCAACAACAGGAAGAAATAGGAGAGAGAAAGAGAAAAGAGAAAAACTTCCAGAAATATAACTAGGCAAAGCATTGTGGCCAGTCTTCTAACCTTATCAAATAGGTGCCGCATGCAAAGAGGAAATGAACTTTTAGCAATTTGTTCAAGGTCTTTGATTGATATATCAGCATACTCTGTTGGCTGGGGAGATATTGAGCAACAAAGATCCAGATCAGATTACATCATGTGGTAAAGTAGCTACTTAAATAAACTACCTGTGAGTAGTCAGGACCCAGGTAGCTTGTGCAAAGGGCTTCAACGATCTGTAAAGCACTTAGAATATGTCAAACACCACAAGTATAACGTTTCTTTATAATGCACGTGTCTCACTATTATTATACTCACAGGGGTCAACCGATCCTTCTCTTGTTCTCTTATTGTAGATGTCCATTTCCTGGCAATAAAATTTATAACTTATAGAGATTAAAAAATGAAACTTTCATCATGTACTTGGTTAGATCTCCCAAAGCTTCTTAATATAAATGAAAATTTTGAGAAAACGAAATTATCACACAACGTCCATCCCAATAGTCAAGTATTTATGAGAAAAGTAGTTGATGGAAAATGAAATCTGTAATCCAATTCAAGCTTTCTTTAACAACCTGTTTGTCAGACTTAAGGCCTTTGATAGGTAACTGCGGAATTGTGTTGCAACAAGGGAAACCACCTAAGCAATACATGGAGGAAAATTAAAAATAACCTTTGAAGATCAAGAAAGTACATGAAATTAAATATATATGTATATGCATTATAGTCATAAAATTACCTGATAAATAGCAATATATGCATATCCTTTATGAAGTAATACCCTTCGACCAGCCACCAGTTCTGGAACTTCTTCCCATGGTACCTTCATAAGATAAGGTAGGAAAACGATGAGGAAGAAGAGGAAGAACATCCAACAAGCTGAATTTTCTTTCCTTCTCTCTCTCTCTTTTTTTTTTTTTTTCTTTTTCTTTTTGTAGGAACACAAAATTCATTGATAATGATCATACAAAAGTTTATCAAGTGCACACATCAACAGGTAGAGAAGCCACCCAACTTGCCAAGCCATAGATACAAAAATAAAAAAATAAAAATCCAGGCCGCATTATTACAAACAGAACAATTTGAGAACCTTTAACAGAGCACTTCAAGAGAAGCCAGCAGAAAGAATTAAGATCCCATAATTTCATAACAGGCCTACCCACAACTAAGAAGATTCTTCTATAGACTCCATGAAGCCTTTTCATATGCATTAATTCCCTCCCAAAAAATATACACTAACCAAAGAGTTCAACTTCCATAGGATATTTAACCTTCCACACAGATCTACAAAATCCAAGTGACCAACCATCTCCATAGTTTATAGATCAAAGGAAAGGTCTAGTAACAAAAATTTGATCCGATTATGTATGAATGTAAGCAGGCATATATATGTTATCCTACGCACTTGTCAGCAAATATTTTCAAGAACTCAACAGATTTTACTAAAATCCAACTGTAGAGCAATTTTTCTTTTTCCAAACAGATCTTAGGAAAATAATCGTTCTATCTGCAAAAAAAAAAAAAAAAAAAAAAAAAAAAAA
>NC_036654.1:8075834-8076218 GCF_002806865.2 Cucurbita pepo subsp. pepo | reverse complement strand
AAAAAAAAAAAAAAAAAAAAAAAAAAAAAAAAAAATCTTTTTCCTTGATTAACAGTAGATGCGGTGGTCAAAATTTAGTATCAGACATCTCACAGAGAAAAAAGTGAATCTGATATTATCTAGAGATGAATGGTTTCATCTCTACAATTCATATGAACATTTTTTTTTATAAGAACAATTCATATGAACATCAAAACATACATTCCTAAACTCCACTTCCTGGACAAAATAAAATAAATTTAATATCATATTGAGATAGCAATGGCAATGCATATTAAGAAAAACATCTAATTAAATAGAAGACAAACCTTATAGTATATTGCATCAGCTGCAAAAAAAAAAAAAAAAAAAAAAAAAAAAAAAAAAAAAAAAAAAAAAAAAAAA
>NC_036654.1:8062733-8075422 GCF_002806865.2 Cucurbita pepo subsp. pepo | reverse complement strand
AAAAAAATCAAAACAAACGATAAACTTGAACTTTTGAGTGTAGTGGTGATTTAGCATAGTAAGATAAATTGTTACTACTAAAGAATGTAAAAAGTACAAATATATAGTTGATAAAATGCCTCTTAAGGGAAGAAATAGAAACAAATGGGTTTAAAAAAAAAAATGATAAACAAGTGGGAAGATGGGAAACGAGGGGGACAAAATCCAATTCGGTCAATAGCTTAGCTTTCTATGCATCATAATGAGTATCAAACCATAGAAAATCTGAGACCTAAATTAATCAAACCATACCAAAAGTAACTATAAATTAAATCTTACATATTAAAAGAGAACATCAAAATATGCTAAGGTACCTAAAATTACAGTCCTTTACGGTCCTAAATAAAAAATGTTCATATGCTATGTTAAGTTGGTAGGTTAAGGTACATAACCATTAAACCCAAAATCTTAAAATAATAGGTTAGTGTATATATAATATTTTCAATATAGCCTCAATGTTATCCCATAAGATGAGTTGTGTGAGCATAAGGATGATAAGTGAAAAGTATCACCCATCAACGAGTTATCCATTCTTACCGCTTGGTACAGGCTGACCAATCAACCGAGCAACTTGGACCAATTTGTCCTTCACAGCCTACAAGAAGAAAAATGTCAAAGTTACTTGAAAGAAAACTTGTGAACTAGAAGGAGAGGCATAATACATTTTACAAGCTAAAACGGTTGTATCATTTTGAAAGCTTGGGAGGGAATATTTGACAATATTGCCAATGAAATTTCCATAGATAAAAATTACCTCAAACTCTGCATAACTGATTGCTTTGTATGAGAGGCCAAGCTCCGAAAAGACCTGCTTCTGCAAATGCACAAGAAAATAGTGTACATCAAGCCATTACTCAATTGGAGAAATGGAAAAAAAAAATGAAGATAGCACTAAAGAATGAACCATATTCTTACCTGAGATTCAGGACTTTCAGAAAGAAAACGGTGTCGAAATAGCATAGTTTCCATAGAAAGAAACCATTTTCTCAAGTCCTCCCTGAAACCAAGTCAAAATAATGGTAAACTAAAGCTAAGCCAAAAAAAAAACAAGAGAAGAAGAAAGGAGAAAGCTTACGTTCTGCAGTATACGAGGCGCAGAACAAAGTGAGATATTATATCCTTGTTCACAGCCTCGGATGCCTGTGGATGTTTCATATGGGCCTTCAACAAGTCTCTTACCTGTGCAATGTGAAGAAAAAAAAAATTAAAGGAAGGTTTAAGAAACAACAAGGTCTAAATAGTGAAGAAAATCAAACCACACCAGTTTCTCCATTTCTTCAGATTTTTTTCCTCGAGATAAACCATCAGAAATTCCTTTAAGAACTGCACTCGACAACGAAAAATATCCAATTCGTAAGGGATCAGAATGCTTCAACTCATAAATATTCACCAATTCGTCCAAATATGAATTTAGATCTTCATAATGTGTGCGGAGAACTGAGCCTCCAACTTCCCGCAATTCAAATCTCTAAGCGATAAAAAGTTTCACACTCCTATCATCTACCCCCTCCCCCAAAAAAAATTATATTGCAAAAAGCTTCATGAAAGAAGAAAAAAATCCCCAATATATGATTCGTGCCACCATGTAACTAGCCATAATTCTTCAAAATCGCTCCAAATTCTAAAATACAAAAAGAAAAAGAAAAGAAAGAGCATAAAATTAGAAAATAAAACCGAGGGAAAGAGAAAGATCCAACCTCGAAGACGATCTATGGCATAAAGTTCGAATTCTTCAAGCCTGACTTCGAGAGGAGGAGCTGAGCGATAGAGTGGAAGAGTGGTCGAGGAAGTGGTGGCGGTGGAAGATTTCCTCTGAGAACGATGGAGTTCCATGGCAGTCTACTGGTCTTGCTACTGGAGCTGAGAATCGGTGGTGTTAAAAACGCGCTAAAGAAAACGAAAACGAAAATGGTTGGTCGGTTTTTTCGAACCGGATCAGACCATTGTTTTCGGGTTTGAACAGTAAATAACCGAACCAATGTCCTGAATAGAAGAAAACCAATTTTCAATCGAACCGATCGGTCGGTTGGCTGTTTGGGAACAACCAGCAAAAAAAAAAAAATTGAATTATCGATTTCTATAATAATAAATTATTGCCTTATCACGTTAATATTGGCTTTAAAATCTCTCTATTAATTTTTTTTTAAACTCTTTATTATTTTTTTAAACTTTTGTATGTAATTATTCTCATTTGGTTTTTTCACTTTTTAAACCGAGGTCCAGATTTGCTCAATAACCGAACCAAGTCGGTCGGTTCGGGTTGTTCAGGTTGAGTCGCACTTTTAGCACCCGCGAGGAAATGGCGGGAAACTGATTTATCGGTAGTTGGGCTTGGATGTTTGGGCTCTTATTGGGCTGGAGGCCTCTTTTGGGTTAAATAACGGTCATTTTGTTATTAGTTTTATGTATTTTTTTTTTTAAATAATTTATTTACTTGTGATTTCTTTATTATCGAACACATTTTAAAAAATAATACTTTAAAAAAAAAAAAAAAAAACCCACTAAAAAACAAAAAAAAAAAAAATTGCAGATATGCTGTTTTTTTTAAAATAAATTATTTAAACTAAAAAGAAATTATTATCAATTGAACACTCGATATTTGAGTAGATTTTTAATCATTATTATTAATTTCTATCTCACATCTACACAGATTTGCAATTCTTTTACCTATTGATAACAATTATTTCTTCAAATTCTTTTAAAAAATATATATGATTCTGAACAACATTATCTTTTTCAAAATATTATCAAGTATAAAAGCGTTCAATTACAAATTTAGACTTGAACCTTCGAGCTTAAGAGAAAGAGCACACGTCAATCTAATAGCTAACATCGACCGACCGAGGATCAAAATATTAAAGGAAAAGGCAGAAGGATCAAAATCAAAATTCGAAGGACCAAAGCCAAGAGCCACAACAATAAAAAAGGCTTCAGAATCCATCAATAAGGTTACTATTTATGACAATTTATTATCGTATGACAACAAAAAAAAATAGGGTAACCACATTTTGAGACCTAAAACAAAAATTAAGAACTTTATAACAATCATAACTACAAAATTCTGTACCCACCAGAAACTATGCGATATCTTCTTCATCTGGGTTGGGCACTGCTAGAATTAGCTGTATATCAAGTGTCCTCAAGGGTACTACTTACTGGCAGCCGCCGATTGACAGATTGTTCTACAAAAAGAAGACTCCCTTCAAGATTGAACACTTGGGCGAGACTGCCGGAATACTGCACTCACTGCACTCCTCGTTCTCGTAAGAAATCCAAGTCCCGATAGCCCGGAATTCCCAGCCTCGCTTCTGGTGGAATCCGATGTACTGATCCCATTGGGTATACTGCTTCCATTGGACGTTGTATCGAGTCTGCTGCTCGACCGCTCGTTTGAATCTCTGGTTCCTTCTAACTGCCAAGCATATCAATAATAGTTAGAATTTTATAGATGATTGTCAAGATGATATGAAACAAGTTCGGAGTATAGGACAACAACCATCAAGCCGGGGTCAGAGACGGTATTTTGGAGGGGTCGTCGATGAACTTGAACCTGAGGTTGGATCATAACGTAAGAGTGATTATGTAGGTAATGAAGTTAACGTTGATCATAGCACACCAAACAATTGTTCTTAAATATGCAAATCAAACACTTTAAACTGATTTCATGAGAGAAACATCTAGCCCTATAATATTCGTTATTTTGGAATAAAAATATAATAAGATGATTTTATTACTGCAAAATATAATCTCTGGAAGGATTAGATTAACTGGCCTGGTTAGAAGAAGAATTAAACTCGGAGGGAGACAGCGCCTCTGGTGAAAAACCAATCGGCAACGANGTAAAAAAAAAAAAAAAAAAGGTAAGCCTATCTATCATCTTTCTAATATCATTTGTGTGAAAACATTATCAAACTTACAGATAAATGCTCATATGTTACCTTTGGTGAAGGTGTTGTTGGAGGGAGTTCAAGAGCTTGCCTACTGGAACTAGAAGGAATTGCCTGCAAAATTTGATGAAAAAAAAAGTGTGTGAATACTAGTATGTATTTGAAGATTCGCATTTCCAGATCTCAATGGTGCAAATGTAAATTTTCAAAACGATTATACAATCCGACCATGATACAAATCATAGAGATCGCACGAATGAGCCAATACAGAGTTATTTCAGAAAGCAATGAATATCAGACAAGAATATCACATCATTGAAGAACTGTTGCTTAAACTCATTACATATTTTAGAATGAGAATTCCATATTTGTGCGACAAGAGACGCAAGAAGCTATGAATGAGGGTCCCCTCCCCCCAAATTAGTTATTAAAAAAAAAAACAAGGGATTTGATGCATGCCTGAGTACGTTCCACGGCCCTTTGATTCTCCATGTTCCAAGCATAATTACACAATCTCCTAACACCTTCAGTCGTTTGTTCCTAAAGCAGAGAATCAAAAGCCAGAACATTCAATTTTAAACACGTGAAAACAGGAGTAAAATGATATAAACATAAACCAAATATTGCGATGAAACTACATCAAAAAAAGGTTCACCTGCTTTTCTTCAAAACTCCATAATTTATTTTCCTAGAACGCACAAAAAGGTCAATCTTTTAATTCAAAGCTCAGATAAATTACAAAGAAAGAACATTAAAAGAAAACTAGACGATCCAGAAGGATTTACCAAAGTCTGGACTGCATGATGAACGGATTTAATATCCCTGCCAAAAGTATCCGATTTACCTCGTAGTTCCGAAACCTTTATGGCCAAAAAGAAACAATTCAATTCAGTTGATAATCTCCAAACCCTCTATCTTTAGAGAAACAGTAAATTAGCCAGCTATGCACCTGTTCTTGTGTATCGGCAGTGAGATCCAAAGATTCATCCAAACTTTTGTCGATGTTGTCCATTTTTGAAGATAAATTCCGTTTTGTAGCCTAATCACATAGCAGGAGAGGTAAAGAAGTCATTGATTCACCGACAAATACCATAATGTTTATAGTAAAATCTGATCCGCATGGAATGGTTTAGAGCAAAATATTTTAAATGAAATTTCCAAAAAAACTTGCAAGCCCAAAAATAAAGTTCAAAATGCTGTTATGAACAAATAGTACACTCAGACTAAGGACATTACCGTGATGGATGAGTAAACATTTTCAAGCTGTCTAGCAACAGAACTGCAAGCATCAGATAGACTACGCTTTGTAGCAAACATCATATCAGGAAGTTTCCATCCCTGAAAATATACTTGTATTGTGTCTTAAATATGATGAAAGGTTCTAAAGCGGCAAGCAATTGGAAATTGTAACATAGCACGTTCAAATATTGCATACATTCATGGGATCCAGGAAAAGGAAATCGTAGGCTAAAGTATACTACCTCTAAAACATTCCGTTCTTCTGTTTTATTGAAAATATTGCCAGAATTGGTGACATAAATATGTTAAAACAAATTAAATATACTAGTTTGAACTTTGGAGATTAGAAGCAATACAGCATGTTATCACTGCATAATTTGGCACAAAAGAACTATATAATTACCTTCATCCAAACAAACCCATATCCTACTACAACTACAAGAATGATTACGCCAAATTTCCTACCCCCTGCATACAAAAAACGAAAAGATAAAAGTTAGTTAATAATATATTGACGTAAGAAAAAGGGCAAGGAATGTTTAAAGAGGAGAAATATGAAATATAAAAATTACAACACAGTTACTGATACTAATATATATAGATGTGTTGGGACAAAAAGAATCACTTTGAGAACAAAGGAAAGAATAAACAACGGCAATGACAAGAAAATGTCATTGTGAATTAAAAGCAACTGATCAAAATTAAGTTAGATGTTCATATAATATTTACAACACAGCCACTATTTAAATATATACAGAAAGCATTCGTTAATTATTAGAATAGGCAGCAGAAATTACATAAAGTAAATAACTTGCATAATGAACGTCCTAAAATTTTCTGAAAACGTGACTTACATATAACTAGAAGCATGGTAAACAAGGGGAAAGCAACAAAATGACCTCATCACGTAAAAATTAAGTTGGTAATTTATTGCCATATTGGAACTAGAATGGGAACATTTTAATAAAAACTAAAACTTTCATTAAACAATAAGAAGGTAGGGAATGCCGTTCATCTCAATATGCAGCAGGATCATTATTTAAATAATAGTAATAAACCCAGAACCTTCCACATGGACAAAAGTATACCAACCCAATTTGCAAATAAGCTTTTCCCCTTCTTTTTCTAAGAAAAGGAAAGTTTCATTCGGTAAAAGAGGGGAGATAAGGCAACCAAAAAATTTACAAAGATGAATACCAGTTGGCATGGATCGCATAAACCAGCTTATAATCAACTAAAAAAAGTTCCAGGGGGTTTTCTAATTTGCAAAGTTGGAATTCAGTAGCTTCTTAGATTTTTTTTCTTTTTTAAAAAAAAAAAAAGAAAAAGAAAAAAGAAAAAAAAAACTTTAAGACAAGTTTAAACGGAAAACAAAAATCATTTGATGATGAAAAACCAAGATGTCTTCACCAATATCTCGAGTACAAAAGCACAAAAAATATCATCAAGACCTGTCCCGCCCGTAGTCACAATTGTCATCTGACGATTTGATGCTAACATTTGCAGTTCTTGCTGTAAGCTTTTTACCTGTAAATGAACGAAATGCAATTAACTGTCATTCAAGAAATAAAAAGAATTATATGAACATAACATGGTGACAGGAAAATGAAATTGTCATAAAAAATCATATTCGAGTTTGCAAGTAACAATAACACAAAAATTTATTGCATAGGTAGACCGAGGTCATGACTTATTCCTCACATTTACTCAAAGTAAAACAAAATGAAGTATAATTACCGTCTATTAAAGTTACAAAAAAACAAGATTTTCATCCATAAAACAAATTTAGAATTGAAAACCAATAAGAGTAAACCACTTGAAGTTTTCGTATATCCAGCATAAGAAAACAGTGTAACAATGAAAAAGAGCAACGACAAAAATTCTATTTCTTTTTAATCAAAGTTCGCCAAACAAATTGCAAAAAATAGAAGTCAAAAGTTAGATAATGCACAAGTAGTAAAGCCTTCTACTTTGTGTTCTTGCATCAACAGTACAAAAATATCTTTAAAAATTTACAACTCGAGAGCGTAGAAAGATGAAGGGAGGAAAGGCTACTGACTACAACTAAGAGAATAGACTGGAGATGAGATCTCAAATTTTTATATAAAATGTTAATAATAAGAGAGAGAACGACCAAAATCTTTTCCTCATTGAGAACAATAGCAAGTAGCAATTTTTCAAAACAATTTAACATTTAAATTCAATTTGTTCACGATAATCAGTTTAGCAAACACACCTGGGCCATTAAAGATTCATTTCGTGGCTTGCTTTTTGGACTGCTGGAATCATCTCGACTGATACGCTTTAGAGCAATCTGTCAACAGAAGACAACAGAAAATTTAATACAATGAAAAATGATGGGAAAGACTGACAATTAGGAAAGATTTCGATTTCCTTCAAGGTTGGAGGTCCAAATCCATACCCCACATTTGTTGCACTAAAAAAAAAAGGACAACATAATTCTCAAATTCTCCCCTAACTGGATTCAACATCTATTTTGATTATAAACAATGACATGTTATTTGATACTGAAAGGGAAGCCAATAACAATGCATGGTTTTGAGCTTTGATCTTTTAACATCTGTAAAATTACTGTAGGTCCCAACAGTAGAAAAACAACATATAAATAAAAAAATAAAATGTAAAACCAAAAAAATAAAAATTTCCTAGTGAATTAGAAAGCAGTTGAATCATTAATACAAGCTTCAGCAACTTAATTCATTACTTTAAAAGGCCTATGCAACAATGCATTTTTCAAATCCGAATGAGACCAATGCAGAATAAAACAAACAACCTTCTCTTAAAGGAGAAAAAAAAAATATTGTGAAAATATTACAACTCCCAAAACAAAACACAAGGAGATTGCAAAACAGAGCTCTGGTTAGCAGCCAGAGTCTTGAATTCAGTGTTTCAATTAGATACTAATTCTAATTGAATTTCCACATCTAAATCTCAATCTTACGAGTTTCCTCATCCCAAAAACAGATGCCGGCAAGCAAGTAAATCAAATTAAACAGATGCCGGCGACATTTTCTGAGTTAAGACTCTCTTACTCAAGTGTAAAGCACTAGTTCAGATTCTAACATTTTCTGTGGATTCTACACTTTTCCCCTCTATTTTTTCTGTATTAGATGCTCCGCTTTTCGAAGCAAAGAGTAGCCCAGACTCTCAGATTCCAGCATCTATGAAACAGTTTAAAATTCCCCAAAATCTCAATCATAAAATTTAATTTTGTACCGTTCATCGGAAATAGGAAGCGAGTTCTCAAACAGAAAATTACCTTAAAAGCACCTGATACAAAATCGGATACATATGGCAAGCGTCCTTCTTTTGCCAGAACAGAGCCAACAATACCTGAGAGAATAAACCATACATCATTTTCACAAATTTTCTTCAGAACTTGGGTTTAACTGAACTAGTATTGTACACTCTAAGCGTTCTCAAAAAGTAACCGCCAAATGACATAATGCATGGCAAGTACAACATAAATTCAAAACGTCTCTCTATTCTTTTCAGCTTCGGAAACTCAAGCTCGTAATTCCCAGAAACTCAACCGGTCAAACACTTTGGAAATTCTTGGTATACAGACTCGAGTGCAACACATAATAGCTTAAACCATAAAATCCGCAAGAAAACGATGCCCAACTTCAACAGAGAGTGCTCCCACTCATGTTAGCGGGGAAAAAAAACAATCGATTCTTTGACGTTGTAAAATTAAACAAACACCGATTCACCAATAATCTACGTCTATGCCGTAAGATACTCGAGCTAGCACATAACCTCAACTCTAAGGCCTCCGGCACACAAGAAAACCAATCGCTACAATCGAAACCACACAAATAGACCATATATCAACCAACTACATAACCGGAATTATAATTTTCAGTCATTAAACGCCCCTACCCCAAAGCACAAGCAATAATTACAGCAATAGCACATTCAAGAACCAGGAAAAATAAACTACTAAGTTTACAGTGTATGAACCAGCTCCAACGAGAATGGTGATCTTCCCGAAAGGAATCGCCATCGCAGTGGCAACGATGTGTGAGTGAGAGTGGTGCTGCGGTGGTTACTCGACGCAGTGGTGGCCGAGCATCAGAACGTTCTTGAAAATCGAAGCTCAGCAAATGGAGTCGCGGCGGATTGTGGTCGGTGGACGACGAAGAATCGCTGCCGGTGCCAAAATTTCACCCAAAGAATGAACGAGCTCTTGCAAGTTGCTACGTAACAACCCTATTCGCCAGGAAGGAAATTTACGAACCCTTTCAAACATAAAATTCTGCTTACTAAGCAAAAATGGAATTCGCGATTTTTCCCATTTTATTTCCTTTTTTTTTTCTAGGCATTTTTATTTCACTATTTTGTCAAAATTTGGTCCTATTTTATCAATAAACTTATAATTTGTTCCCTATAGTTCAATAATTTGCACAATATATATATATATATATATATATATATTATTAAATAATTAAAAATAAATTATATATATATATACGTCAAAATTCTCTGTTTATTATTTTTTTTTTTTGTCATAATCAATAATTATTGTTAGAGAATTTTACTTCATAATTTTCTTTTGTTTTGTTTTATTTCAAATTGTAAATTATATATATATATATATCCGTCAAAATTCTCTATTTATTTTTTGTGATAATCAATAATTATTGTTAGAGAATTTTACTTCATAGTTTTTTTTTTTTAATTTCAATTTTCATTTCTGTAATTTTTTTTTTTTGGTAGGTACGAAAGGCCAGGAGTCTCGTTGAAAGGTCACAAGTTTGATCATTATTTAAAACTTCAATTTTTCTGAAATTTATCGAGTAGATTTTAATTTGAGTCAAAATAAAGTTAATATTAAAATCAGGGTGAGAAACCTCAAATGGAGATTGAACGGGAAAAAGGGGACTTATGCAATCGAGGTGAGAAACCTCAGATGGAGGTTGAACGAGGCAAAAAGGAGATTACACGCGCTTTTCATAGACAAAGTAAGTCTCCCACGCACGCAACCATGTGCAAGTACACAATCACCCGAGGGAAGGGTGACACGTGGCCGTCTCTGATTCGTGCATTCAACTCTCAAGCGTACGTTTGATCCTTCACGGACATGAAAATGCTTGCAATCTACGACATTGCGAGTCGAGTCGATCGCCCAGGTAAGATCAACATTTTTTAAGAAAATAACTAAACAATAAAATATGGTAAAGATAAGAAGACAAATATATAAGAATAATTAAGGGTAAAATATTATTTTATTAGTATTTAAAAAATATTAAAATATAGAAGATTAAAAAAAATAACCCAAATAAGTACAAACTAAAAGTATAAAATATATATTTATTTAATTCAATAAAACGAAAATAATAAATGAAAACGAAAACAATTACATATGAATTTAAAAATTAATAAAATAAAATAAAATAAGGAAAAAATGTGAGGGAGAAAGTTTTTTCAAGCTAACAAAATTAATTTTTTTAAAGATAATTAAATTAAATTAAATAAAAGAAAGGGGAAAACCCTCTCTCTTTCACCGCGCCACTTCTTCTTTTTCGTCGCGCCGTCGCTTCTTCCGCGCCACTTCTTCTATCTTCCGCTCGTGCCATCGCAGCCCCCTTCATTGGAGTTCAGCACTGAGTTTCTACTCCCTTGTTGTGACTGGTATTCTCCCTATCATCATCTATGTCTTCATTAGAAACTCTCATGAAAGAATGGAGGAGTTGTTTATCTGTCTGTTTGTTTGTTTTTGTTAATAAAAATTGCCGGATAAATTCGAAAATAAGTTCAGCCTTATTGAAAATTGGGACGTGGTTTGTGCTTGGCTGTTCTGATTCGGACAGAATCAGTTATCCAATTCTCTTTTAAATCGTTGTTTATCGATTGACCGAACAACTTCAACCTTATTCATGTTTGTGTATTTGTAAATTATAGTTGTGAGAATACAANCTGAAGATTGAAATTGTTTCCCTCAATTAACCAATACAATATCCAATAATACTTCGGATTTATAGAACTAAGAGCATGAATCCAGACATTTTTTTTTTATTGGAATACGAATCTATCGTTGTATGAAGCTCAAACCTGATTAAAAACTTGAGTCCAGACATATTTTTCAATTTATTCATGAGGAGTAATCAATTAAACGGTAATGAACCAACTGTGTTTTATTAATGTGGATTGTTTTCTTCCTTGAAATTGACTTGTTAATTTCAGAAATTAAGACGAAAGGGTACACGATTTAGCACAAAAAAAAAATCTCCCTTATTGCGCCTTTTATACTATGGATATAGATGTCAACAGAATTAATAGAATTTTGTTTTTTAGAACACCAGTTAATTAATTTTCTTAACTGGTACAGTTTTAAGTGATGTTTGAACTAAAGGCTGATTGAAATTTTCTTATATTTTGTAGATGTCAGGAAAAAAGCCTGTCATTAGCCTTTCTTGGGAGCCAAAGCTGCCCACCTCGTCGTCAGGGTCCAAAACCAAGGCTTGTGACAAATCTCACAGTCAAGCGGAAAATGGTCTTGTTTGGAAAAACAATTCAGAGCTTGTGGATGGGCTGTTTGTTCCCCCAAACAACCCAAAAAAGTTGAATAAGTTATTGAGAAAGCAAGTTAGTGACACGGCTGGGAGGAGTTGGTATATGCTCTTTTCATATGAAATTTCAATAGTTTCAGTTTTACCATTGATTCCTGGAGAATCAATGAAGGCACTTTTACTCCTCTCACATGGTTTTAATCTTATTTGAATGGTTGTTATTTTTATTTTCAACTTCATTGGTTGTGGTACCTTGCTAGACACCATCAGTTTATTAACACAGTAGTTGAAGTTCCATATTCTCTACTCATACGCTTGTTACTGTAACTAGGTTTGACATGCCAGCACAAACCATGACCCCTGAAATGGAAAAAGATTTGCGCTTGTTGAAGGTGAGGATGTCTTTGATGTATTATCCATACTCTCATTAGTTTTGTATTCCACATAGTTTGGACGGTTATATAGAAACTGGTTACTTTCACCATGGATCGAGAGTTGTAATCATGCTAAAGAGCTCTGTGATATGGGTATGGCGTGTGTGTTCTTATTCATCTCTGGTTCCAAGATTCAATATTCTTCTAGAACTAGAACAGAACACTGCAGATGGGCATGATTTGTGTGTTCTTATTCATCTTTGGTTCCAAGATTCAATATTCTTCTAGAACTAGGACAATGGATATATATGATTGCTATGATGCATGTAATGACTAATTAGAATGTCATGTTTCTACGTATTTTATTTGTTGGGGTCATATAGAGAAATAATAATATGCTTTGGTGCACATGAAACATATATTCTAGTACTTGGGGAATTATTTCAATCCCATATTGGCCACCTATCTAGAATTTAATATCCTACAAATTATCTAGACAACCAAATATAGTAGGGTCAGGTGGTTGTCGTTTGAAAGTAGTCAAGTTGCCAAGTTTGCTTGGACACCCATGGATATCACCCCCCCAAAAAAAAAAAAAAAAAAAAAAAAAAAAAAAA
>NC_036654.1:8036009-8062728 GCF_002806865.2 Cucurbita pepo subsp. pepo | reverse complement strand
AAAAAAAAAAAAAAAAAAAAAAAAAAAAAAAAAACATTTTGATGCCACATGAAACATATATTTTCAATTCGCAATGTACTAGTACTTGACCAAGTTGTTTCAAGTTCATAGGAATTTTCGAGGGCTGGATAGGTCTCCGTGTGACGTTTTCTCTTGTTAGATTCTATGTTTCTCTTTGGGTTCTGGTGATGAAGCTGTTTTGTAATTATTCTTTAGATATTATTTTGCTTGATTGGAGGCCTTTCTTGTAGTTTGCCCCCTTTTATGGGCTTTATTTTTTGTGTGCTCCTGTATTCATTCATTTTTTCTAACCGGAAGTTTAGTTTCTTATTAGAAAAATACTATACTTTCTATACTAAGTTGTTGAAACCCGAAATTGGACGTCAGAGTGTGTTGGGCTAGTTTGAGTAGATGGATTATTTTTTCACCATTGCATCTGTGGTCGTGAATCTTTGAAAGAAAAGCATAGTTACGTAGATATTCAACTTATAGGATAATATTTACTAGTGTGGTTGATTTGAATGGTCCATCTATCTCTATGTGTTTATTATCATCCAATATCTATGAACTCGGAAAATTTCTGTTTGATTGACTTCTGCTGCGTCCTTATTTCTCTTGATGATTATAGCTGAGGAGCGTCATTGATCCCAAGAGACACTACAAGAAGGGTGATTCGAAATCAAAAACACTTCCCAAATATTTCCAGGCAAGCTTTTAGTTTCACGAGAAATCAACTCATTTTATACTCGAGCAAAAGTAAAATTTTCTTAGTAAACAATATGTCCAGTGTTAATATTTGCTCTAGACTTATTTTGAGTTTTAAGCATTTACCAGGTAGGAACTGTGGTCGAGTCTTCTTTGGACTTCTTCTCGGGTAGATTAACAAAGAAGGAGAGGAAAGCAACGCTTGCCGACGAACTGCTTTCCGACCAGGCCCTCACTCAGTACAGGTTTGATCTTTAACACATTCTCTTGCTATAGCAAAATTTTCCAGTGAAGGAAAAGAAATGGGGGAATATATGGCTATCCATTTTGAAATCTACTCGTTATCTGTTTTATGATATGGTTGCTTCTTTGAATCACTTGGACGAGGAACATTGTAAAGTGCATTCTAATGCAACATTGGTGGAGCATGTGCATAATTTAAGAAGCTTTCATATGCAGTCTTGATCAGTTCTTCCATCGGTGCACTTCCAGATTTTGAAAATTGCTTCGTCTTTAAGTTGAATGTAATATTTCTTGTGCATTGTTCAGTGTTCTGTTCTGCTTATATCCTTCTGAAAAACCTCTTGCAGAAAACGCAAAGTTCAAGAAATCGAAGAGCAGAATCGACCAGGTGGAAACGACAAGTGGAAAATAAGGGGTCGTCAATCACGAAAACGGGCAAAGGAAAGGAGGAATTAGGTAAGTTGCCTCAAATTTTTCACTAGTAAACCAGATGAGCACCACTAGATCAGATCAAGTTAAGTGATGGGGATTGATCATTGGCTTATTAGGTGAAATCCAGCAAATATTTTATGTATACTCTGTAGACTGAGCTGACTAAGAACTCAAGTTTAAACTATTTTTGGCTATTGAATTGATGATGTGTATTAGGAGTAGAAGTGTTCTTCAGGCTAAGTTATGAAACCTGTAACTGATGAAATGGTGTTTATTTATCACCGAGGAAAACAACGTATTCTTCTTCCACTGGTTTCATATGTCAAATTTAATGGCAACCCACATATGTCATATTCCTACTATGAGACATAATACACAGCGAGTTAGTAACGATGACTCCTTGCTATGATATGTTAGTTGACGCCTCTTTAGTAGCTCCATCACATTACCCTAATATCATAATTAATAATCGGGGAGCAATCTCGTGTCTAAGCCAACTAAGATATATCTCTGTAGGTCAACCATAAAAGACTCGTCGCTATTAGAAGTTAGTTGACAGTCCTCTAGCAGTTCTATCATAGTAACAGTAACATAATAGTATGTAGAGACACATACATAATCTAACATATATATATTAGAACGATTTTATTTTATTTAAAACAAAGTTCAATAAATGTAATTTTTTATATTTTATTTTATTTTTTGAGAAATTTCCATTAATGTAGATGTCTATAGAATATGGACTAACACCTATGTTTTAATTATTAATTATGGCCAGATAAAATGCATTACCTGTGCTTTAATTATTAATTATGGCCAGATAAAATGCATCAAATGCACCAAATTAAACTCTCCCTTCAATTGTGAAAAAACAATAAAGGCATGCATTAAAATTTCACAAAAAAAGAAGGTGAAAATTAACACAATTAAAAAGGATAATTTTTTTCCACTAATTACATAGAAACCCAAAAATATTATAAATTATTTAATATTTTTATAAATTCGAGACCTCGATATCTACATCTATATATTCAACGTAGATCTAAACTATTTATTTTAAATGTTTAATATTATAAACCATTTATTTTAAATGTTTAATATTATAAATTTCAAATTTTATAAAGGTGAATGAAAATTTAAGGTGTAATAATTTTATAATTCAATTGTTTAATGATCTTTCAAATTTAGGGCTGATTACTACATTTTTCAATATTTAAAAACTTAATTTTAGTTTTTTATTTTTATTTTTTATTTTTTAAAAAATAAAAGGTATAAATACTACTTCCATCTATACATTTATTATTTTGTTATTTATTTATAAATATTTTTTAAATCCAACGAAATTGCTCCATTATAAGAATTAAAATTACTGACAGTTATTTGTTTTTGAAGTACAACAAATCTGAAAACTATAATAATTTAAATATTAGATGATATTGATGAACAAAGGCTATTTTAGTCATTTTCACTCGTATTTGGGTAAAAATTGATAATATTTTAGACTTAATTTAATAAATAATATTTTTATTATTTTTTTAATAATTCGACAATTGGATGAAACTATCAAATTTTGACGTAATCATTACCTATTATAATAATATATGAGGCTGAGGTCCGTGTCGTTTAGCCATGGGAGAAATGGCGTGGATTTGCGAGGTATATATACCAACCACCGTCGCCGTACTGTTCTTCGCGATATCAACAAGAAAATGATTTTTCACGTTTGCGTGCATCAGCTGATCTCTATCTCAATCGTCTCCGTCGCAAGTGTTTATCTGTAAGACGCAATCTTCGTAAGTCTCCGTTCGTCTTCCTCTTCCTATTGCAGCGTGCGTTTTTTTTTTCTCTCTCTTTCGCAATGGATTCTGCTGTCAAGTCGTTTTTGGTGGAATTTAGAGCCTCTGCCAATGGTTTCCTGTCAAAGTACGAGCCGCTGGCTCTCGTTTTTGGTCCTCTTTTCGTCATACTCTTGGCTCGGTTGCTTCAGTCATTTCTGGATCTTGTTTATGAAAGAGGACTTAAAGCCACCTTCATATCGTTCTTCATGGCTACGATTAAGTATGAATTTCTCTGCTGAAGTTGTTAGGTGTTGTGTTAATTTGATTTTGTTAGAAATGTGGTGATGTTCTTGGTTGTTTGATTGTGTCTGTGGAAACAGGTTAATTCCAGTGGTGAAACGTCGGATTGATTCTGAGAAGCAGAAGGTTAGTTTTCGTGTTTATGGATTTGTTTCGATTGTTATGCGTTCTTTAAACGATATGCAGTTACATTTATGAGTTGCTTTTATGTTGTAGTATCCATGTCGATTTTTTTTTGGAATTGCATCCATTTCGATTTAACAGAATGAGATTGTATTCTATACTGTATTCGTTGTATTTAAATGAGTAACATTAATGATATGGTATGTGTCGAGAATTTATTGTTAGGGCTGCTGGATCAGTACAGAGCCTTAAATTCTTATTTCTTGGTGGCGATTTTAGTTGGTCAAACTTTGACCCTGAGCGTTGATTCTTCTTTCTTTTTTTCTGTGGAAAATTTGGTACTGCGTTTCCTTCATTTCGGTATCCGTCTTCGATTTAGATGGTCACCTCGGAAAAACTGGCAATTAAGAACTCGTCGAATTTCTCAGAGTAGGAAATATCAGCACCATGTTTTTCCAGGTTCCTCTTCATGTACATATATGGAGATATCCCGATATCTTTTGAAGGAGAAAATAAGAAACTTCAGACCTAATTGAAAATTTTTGAATTTTTTAACTGATAACGTACTTGTTTCTATTTTTATTGGATTTTAACTATATTGATTGTGGAACTTGGAAACTTTGTATTGAATAAATGAAAAGAGACTGGTGCTCAAAGAATACGAACTTGAAGAGAGTGAAAAAAAAACATAGAGATATCAAGAGTACATATAATTACACTAAAAGAGAGAACTGAAAATATCAAATTTTGAGGCAATCTTGAAATCTGAACTAAACTTGGAACTTTGAATAACCAACCAACTGAGAGAAAAGGAAACTGAAAGATTCGATGAAGAAACTTGCAAAGAAAGAACCCCCTAAGGCCAACACAAAAGAAAGCCCGCTGAAATAACACAAAAATACACCAATATTCTTCAACAAAAACCTGCTTGAAAACACTTGAGAGCCTCTGAGAACAAAAGCAACCAAAGACAAGGAAACAGCAATCACTGTGGACCTTATGGTATTGTACAGTCTAGTCATGCAATAGATCAAGTCTTTGATGTCTCTGTCCCTTGGTGCTTTAGTCAATGTCTCTATTGAAGTTATTCAGGAGATGCTTTTACATTTGGATTATGCCTATAGATTGACGGATGGAGTGCCGGTCAAAATTAGTACAACCAATCACTGGCCATGTTGGTTTCATGAGTTCAGATACCTGAGTAGGCTGTACCCACTTCACAGAAATCGTCTTCCTCACTATGCTCTATTTCCACTTTAGGCTAAAGAGAAAAGCTACCATCTTTGCTGACTCGCTTTCTTCTCTTGTAGCTAAATAGTACGTGGTTTTTGTGACTTTGGTGATGATGTTTTGTTGAATAAACAGGTTGTGGATAAACTACAATCCAGCGGTCAATCTAAAAGAGAAAGTTGGAGGACTGAGTTGCCAAGGGCCGGCCTGGGATCTGAAGTCATTGTGAAAATGAAAAATGAGAAACAAAATGATGTGGTTTGGCAAGGCAAATGCTCGGGTACAGTGTATGTTTTGAAAATGTTTGCATAGGCACATTTACCCATTCAGTTATACTTGCATTAGAATGTAATAACACTGAAATTGATTTTTTTTTCCTTGCATTAGANAAAAAAAAAAAAAAAAAAAAAAAAAAAAAAAAAAAAATTGTCAACAATGCTTATGAGTATTATTCATTTCTGAGCAGCTACATTGGAGGAACGGAATCTGAAGGTCATTTTTCTCTCATAAACGAGGCATGCTCAATGTTAGTAAGTTATAGCTGATAGATTACTTTTATGTTTCATTCAAAGTCTCTACTGAAGTGCTGAAGTCACTTAACTATCACGTAACTGGTGCAATTTCTATTTAAGTGGAGTTTGGACTATCGTGTTCTTATTCTACTTTATTGGAGAGCCTCCATATCGGCAACTAATAAAACTCCCAGAGGAACGTAACCTGTTTCATAGATCTTTAACAATTCGCCTTGGGCTTTCTGGGTAACTTTTTCAGGTTTGCACATACAAATCCTTTGCATTTGGATGTATTTCAAAGTGTCGTGCGGTTTGAAGCTGAAGTGGTGGCCATGACTGCTGCTCTTCTTGGCAGTAAAGTGGAGGCTTCTGGGGGGCAAATCTGCGGCAACATGACGTCGGGAGGAACTGAAAGCATTCTATTGGCTGTGAAATCAACTCGTGACTATATGAAATCCAAGAAGGGAATTACAAAACCTGAAATGTATACGCCGTGTTTTCATGCATGTTCTGTTCAATACGTTTCTTGTTGACCCTTAATTTAATTTAGTTTTCCCTCAATGTTCAGGATCATACCCGAGTCTGCACATTCTGCATATGATAAGGCTGCTCAATATTTTAATATCAAGTTGTGGCGTGTCCCTGTAGACAAGGAATTCAAAGCTGATGTCAAAGCTATTAGAAAATTTATCAACAGGAACACTATCTTGGTATCCATATACTTTTATTCTCTTCTTATACTTGTATTTACATAAACTCTCTTTCTCTATCATCTTTTTCGCATTTTTATCCACAATTTTGTTTATGCTGCCCCATTTTGTTGGATTTTTTTTTTCTTTCAAATTCCATTATCAAGAACTAAGAAGTATGATACTGTTGCTTTTGCTTATTCAGAAAAGCTGCTTCACCCTATTATAGTATTTGTATTTGTATGTTACCTGCTCATTTGTGTCTTTTCCCTTATGCTCTTCATATTGCAGATTGTTGGATCTGCACCTGGTTTTCCCCATGGAATCATTGATCCGATTGTTGTATGTTCATTTTCTCTTGTATCTTTTAGTTGTTTTCTATATGCCAGGACAAAGACCATCAATCGTAACTTAAATGGCATTTCTCAAGTAATTTCTGATCAGGAGGATCTTGTAATATAATTGCAGGAACTTGGGAAATTAGCTTCTAGCTATGGTATTTGTCTTCATGTTGACTTTTGTCTTGGCGGGTTTGTGTTACCGTTTGCACGTAAGCTTGGGTAAGGCTGTTTGGGCTTTCTCTGAACAAAAAATTTACCACTATTAACATTCTTAATGTAACACATCAATACTCTAACAGGAATGCTTTTGCAAAACATTTGTTAATTATGAAATGATTTTTCACTAACCTCTCTCTCTATGATATCCTATGAAAGAATATAACAATATATCGCCCCTTCCCACCCATATGTGTGGGATTATATTTTCTAGTTCAGCACACCAAACTTGCAGTGATTAGTTATCAAGTGGAAATTACATTTAGCGACGAGTGTTGCAATTATTGTTCATTATCGGTGTTTCTCTGGCTATCTGTGATATGAAATTGTCTTATTACTCCTGTCAGGTACCCAATTCCACCTTGTGATTTTTCAGTTAAAGGAGTGACATCAATATCTGCGGATGTACATAAATATGGATTAGCCCCCAAAGGAACAAGTATAGTGTTGTACAGAAATCATGAGATTAGAAAGGTAGTTTCTTTTACCAAATCACTTAAATTTTATTTGATTAGCCCCAAACTAACCTCCCAATGGCCTCCTAGATCTTGTCTGCTGAAGTGTTTGATTGCTTAATGCTTATATGATCATCTTTTTTTCGTTCTTATAGTAAATGTATTATGTAAACTAGAGGATGTTTCCAGATGCTTTGAAGTTAAATAGCTAAGAACTAGATATTAGAACAAACGACTCTCAAAACGTTAAAAGGTTAATGGATGTAATCGAGCTGCATTCTGAATCCCTATCTTTTCTATCATTGAAAATATATTTTATGTTATTTCTGATTTCATTTGGCTTTATGGTTGTTGATCGGTTGGTGTTCTGCCTGTTCCTGCTTTGCTTGATTTCGACAGCATCAATTTGTTGCTGGTAAGTCTACTAATCCTTGTTACTGGAAAGTTGGATTTTTTCATGCCTCGAGTTTAAATCAAGCTACTAATCATTACTAAAAGCTATTGGGCTCCATGATTGCCATCAATGTTTAGTTTTATTTTGGGATGTATTTACGAAATTGTGAGAAATAAAATATGTTTTCTTTGTCACGTTTCATTAGTGGAAACCTTCATGGAGACTTTTAAAGACTTAGGCTAATGCAATTGTAGACTTATCCCTGTACATAATGTTAGAAATCACGACTCTCTACAATGGTATGATATTGTCCACTTGTATGATATTGTCCACTTTGAGCGTAAGCTCTCATGGCTTTGCTTTGGGCTTCCCCAAAAGGCCTCATACCAATGGAGATAGTATTCCTCACTTATAAACCCATGATCTTCCACTAAATTAACCAATGTGGGACTCACTCCCAATAATCTTCAACAATTCTCCCCTTGAACAAAGTACACTATAAGCCTCCCCTGAGGCTTATGGAGCTCTCGAATAGCCTCCCCTTAATCGAGGTCCGACTCCTTTCTCTGGAGCCCTCGAACAAAGTACACCCTTTGTTCGACACTTTAGTCACTTTTGACTACACCTTCGAGGCTCACCATTCTTCGTTCGATATTTGAGGATTCTATTGACATTGTTAAGTTTAGGGCATGACTCTAATACCATGTTAGGAATCACGACTCTCCACAATGGTATGATATTGTCCACTTTGAGCATAAGCTCTCATGGCTTTGCTTTGGGCTTCCCCAAAAGGCCTCATACCAATGGAGATAGTATTCCTCACTTATAAACCCATGATCTTCCACTAAATTAACCAATGTGGGACTCACTCCCAATAATCTTCAACAATTCTCCCCTTGAACAAAGTACACTATAAGCCTCCCCTGAGGCTTATGGAGCTCTCGAATAGCCTCCCCTTAATCGAGGTCCGACTCCTTTCTCTGGAGCCCTCGAACAAAGTACACCCTTTGTTCGACACTTTAGTCACTTTTGACTACACCTTCGAGGCTCACCATTCTTCGTTCGATATTTGAGGATTCTATTGACATTGTTAAGTTTAGGGCATGACTCTAATACCATGTTAGGAATCACGACTCTCCACAATGGTATGATATTGTCCACTTTGAGCATAAGCTCTCATGGCTTTGCTTTGGGCTTCCCCAAAAGGCCTCATACCAATGGAGATAGTATTCCTCACTTATAAACCCATGATTTTCCACTGAATTAACCAATGTGAGACTCACTCCCAATAATCCTCAACACGGAGCACAGTCCTTGTACTGAAAAAAATGCTCTCATTCTTATTTTTGTTGTGGTCTTGAATTCAAGGAAATGACATTTCCCTTTTCAATTATTGTCTTTTGTAGTAAGTGAGTGGTCTGGTGGGCTTTACGTCTCTCCAACAATAGCTGGAAGCAGACCTGGTGGTTTGATTGCTGGGGCTTGGGCAGCAATGATGTCTTTGGGAGAAGAAGGTATCTAAGACATGAATGTAACGATACTCATTGTTATCGTCATATTTTGTTAAGTACTTGGCTTTGTGCTCTTTGTGATTTGATTTCTTTCCATAGGATATTTGCAGAACACAAAAGAGATCATGGAAGTGTCAAAGAAGATACATAAAGGGTATCATATTCATCTGTTTAGCCTGGAAGGATTGCAAGGTGTTTTTCTCTTTCAAAAACCTTACTTTTTGTGCAGGGTAAACGAAATTCCTGAGTTATTTGTCGTCGGAAAGCCAGACATGACAATTGTAGCATTTGGATCTACTGTTATTGACATTTTTGAAGTCAATGACATTATGTCATCGAAAGGCTGGCATTTGAATGCCTTGCAAAGACCTAGCAGGTGAGCTTTCTCATTCAGCTTTTATTTATACATATATAAGAAACCAAGAACGAGGTTCCAATCCAATAAAATAAGACCTTACAAATAATTACAAAATAACTTCTTCGCCCAAAGAGAAATTTTGGAGTCTAGAGAGGGACTAAATGTCGCAAGGGCCCTCTCAAGATTCTTTTGTTTCTCTCTCCCACAAAAACCTCCCTTCTCCCATCGTAACGAGGTAGCCGTACTGGAAGGTGCGGTTGGATCACCTCCTTTTCAGGGAGAGCTAATAGTTGTTGGGTATTTTAGTTTGACAATGCTTCACACCCAAAAAGAAGCGTCCTACGTCTGAGTTAAACTTGAAAATGGAAGTCTTCTTTTGTTTCTGGACGGGTGGACGGGATAAAGGAGGGGCATAAATATTCCTTTTTTCCCCTTCAAAATTCTACTATTTTTTCTCTTGGACTCAAAATGCGGTATTTATGCCAAGTTGAGTGTAGTTGAATTGTTAAGGTTTCTATCTCTCTCTTCAGAGGTCGTAAGTTCGAAGCTTCACTCCTTGTTTGTGATATGATATTCTAAAATAAAATGTGGCCTCAGGTCTGACTGTTTGTGTCCATGGTACATACCTACCGGGGAATATTGAATTACACTGTACTAGAAAGTTTTGAAGCCTTTGAAAGAATTTAACTAACCAGAACTCAAATTAGTCGTTCAGCCCGGATTTTCCTTGTCCCCCCTTAAGCTATACACATATTTTAGGTATGAAACTCAAAAGCTTTGAGTGGTTAAAAGAAAGTCTGATGGCTTTGATTCATTGAAACAAAATTTTAAAGTTCACTCCAAAATTTTAATGTTCTCAAAGACTAATCATCTCTCATATTGATTCAGCATTCATATCTGTGTGACGCTTCAACATGTATCGATAGTCGACAACTTTCTCCAGGATTTGCAAGAATCTGTCAACACTGTAAGCTTATTTCTGCATGAATGTTCTTAGTCCATCAGAGGCAATTTCACTAATATGCATATTTTCTGGTTGTGACTTACGGACTTATTTATATGTAATTAAATATGTAATTATATATTTCAGGTCAAACAAAATCCAGGGCCTATTACTGGAGGATTAGCACCAATATATGGTGCTGCCGAGCGAATGCCAGACAGAGACATGGTTCAGGACTTGCTCATAAGCTACATGGATGGTACATGCTAGCAGGCAGTGTGCAGGCCTCATTTGCTCGCACTGGTTTGTTAAAATATAAAATTTGATTTTATACTGTCTCATTCACAAAGAATCAAATTAAAATTATGAAAATAATAAGCTATATTCTTATTATAATGTTTGTTGTTGCTGTTAAGTGTAATGTGTTGAATTATTGTCATATTTTTATTGTCTTATAAACATTTATTTGAAACCTTCATATGTATGCTCAAATTTGAGACAGAGACTTGGAAGGATCTCTTGCTCTCAACTTTATATATATTTTGTTTTAACCTTATAAAGCTCAAATGGGTGGGT
The DNA here is from genome assembly GCF_002806865.2 of Cucurbita pepo subsp. pepo. Taxonomy (NCBI): domain Eukaryota; kingdom Viridiplantae; phylum Streptophyta; class Magnoliopsida; order Cucurbitales; family Cucurbitaceae; genus Cucurbita; species Cucurbita pepo. Next base: position 8,051,922 of record NC_036654.1, on the reverse strand, counting down.
GGATAAAACACTCGTTATCACTTTTGATAGTCGATTCTCGATTTTTTTTGAAGTAGTTTGCATATATCTCGACTAATCTAATGGGACCTAATCTTACTCTACTTAGTTGGAAATGTAACTTATAGAATATAAAGTCTTTAGATAGATGACCACTATATCGTGAATTCATTCTCTAAGTCCTTTACTATTTACCCAACTTCATTGATAATAACTCCCTAAGATATCAAAATTCACGTGATTTTTTAGTACGGGTGAATTTGAAAAGATAAGGATGGGTAAATTATGCAACTATGGTGATAACCGATCACATAACTTTTAAGGTTAGTATTTTAAGATCTGTTTTTATTGATTTTAATTAAATGTTTAATAATTTTTTTTTACAAGAAAAGTCATTCCATTGTTTCAAATTGAAGGAAAATTATTAGAGACTAATTTTTTTTTCTTATTAATTTTAAGATCTATTAAAAATTTGTAAAAGATAATAATTAATTCAATAATTTTTAAAAATTCGAAATTTAATATTTTAACATATTTTTCGTACACTTAAAAAATTTATTAAATAATAATAATAATAATAAATATATATATGCACTCGGATCCCCATCTTGAAAATATCTTCAAAATAACGATCTTAGAAATGTTTTGCTGTCACTGTTACTGTAGTAATGTGGCGAAACTATTCAATCGATCGATGGTTGAGCCAAGAAGCGTACAGGAAAAATCATATGGTATCCAGAAAAATCGTTTGCTCGGAAGACGATAACTGGTGGTCATGGACTGAATAGCTTGTTCATTCATCTTACTAGACAACCTGCAAAACTCGAATGCAGTAATGCCGAAGGCTGGCCGCCCTCTGTTAGAAGATTCTTTTGTTTTCAGTCCATGGTTTGATTCCTGCAAAAGAAGAGCAAGGAAATCACGCCTTTACTTGATTCTAGTTTTTCATAATGCTGATCGATATGGTTTTTGTTTTTTCGATTACTGACTTTCTTTCTAGGCACCGGCAGTTTTCTGATTACAGTTCATCTCTAAAGCGTATTCACCTTTGAAGCTAGGTTTGGTAACCAAGACTGAATATCCTTTTTTGGTTTCTGAAGTTTTGTTTATGTTCTAGATGTTTTAGACATTCTATTTTAACAAACTGGTGACGTTTGATTATGTTCTGTGAGATTTTGGAACTGTGTTAGAGAGATAGTGAGATTGTTGGTGTATTCTCGCTTGGTTGCAACTCCTCTGGATACCTTTGTTGACTTAGGAGTTAGAATTGCAAAATTGACTGATTTAATTGTTGCTATCGATGCGTTACATTTTGATGTAGGCAATTTCATTTTCTCATATTTTGGTTCATAGATTTGTTGTTCGTTCCATCAAAAGAGGTTTATTAGGCCTTGAATTCATATCAGTTGCCAGTGTAGTTTTCTGTTTTTCCATCAGGCGAACCTGTTTGGGCTATTTCTATTGGTGATCACAACTGAGTCATTGATCCCATGAAGTACTACTACTAGAAGGGTATTCAAAGTAAGAGAAACTTCCATGGTATTTCTAGGCAGGCTCTTGTTTGAACAAATTTCAAATGATATGAGAGTGAAGTATTTTATCTAAATTCAATATGCTCGTTGGAATATTATTTCTGTCATGGTACTTCTATGCTTATTTTGTTTTAGTCCGTAAGCTTTCAAAGATTACTTTAGCCCCTTAAGCTTTATACAAAAATTTCAATCATCAATGAAATTGTCTCTTTTATATATATAAAAAAAATCTTTATACAAAAATTATCTGAGTCCTTTCTGTTCATTTTCTTTTTGGTTGCACTCTTAATTTAATAGAAGATTTTGGTCCATTCTTCTCCTTTTTGTCCATACTTATCCTAGGATTCTTATCATTATAAAAATTTGCAGGATGACGATTTATGATGGTTTCGTTGGCTATGGTAAATCTAAATGTCAGAAAAGTTTCTTTTCAGGACTACCGGTGCTCTTTTTTCATGTCAGGTAAATAGAGTTGGAAAACTGTCTATATTTTAGTTTAGCCTAAGAGGGCTGTCAAAGGTGAAAGAAAAAGAAAACAAGAATAATCAACTGCGAGTAGAACGTGCTTTTTCGTGGAATATGCAAGACAATATAATCATAAAGTGTTCTAGGGATAACAATACATTTCACACACAACATACAAAGTGAGCATTTGAAGAGGGGGATCCTCTGCTTATTTTCACACCCAAACACTGTTCAGATAGTAGTAACTTGCACTCTATCAGCAATAATTACCAATAATGGGTAGACAGTACCAACGCACTTGGATACTGATGAACAAGGAATATACTTCTTCTACCTCTCAAAGCTCCAGCACAAGATCTACGATGAACACAATAAAAGTGAATTAGAGTTGCTTCAAGAGTCAGTGTTGTCACACTTGTCTCTCATGTAATTGGTTAAATAATGTAGCGAGCAGTCGATGGTATAGCAGATATACAGAAAAGGATTAGCTACCATTCATCCTGTGTTTTGTGGAAGGTGAGCATAAATACCAAACCAAGACTACAGTGAGTTGGTTTTCGTTTTATAATTTAAGAGTATTAACTTGTAGGTTGTGGGTGTCGATATTAGTGTTTATGGAAACTAATAGGATATCTAGGTGAATGTTGGAAGCTAGGAAATATTGAGTTTAGTAACTTACAGTCTTCATCTGAATTAATCCAGCGTTCCTTGTTGTCATTTGGATCAGAACTGTGTAGTTCATGTGGTGGAAATTGATTCTTGATACGTCGAAAGCTTGGTTTCGACAGTGTTCTCTGAGGATATATCATGATATCCTCATCAGATGTCTGCTCTCCATTGTTGTAGCAACCATCATGGTTATGGTTTGGTTTCTTCTTTCTTTGAAACTTTTGGTGCTTATCGGTCTTTTGTATGATTGTTGAGCTTTCAGGGTGAACTTTTCTGTGGAACATGTGAAAGATCTGCAAGCCACATGTCATATGTTGAAGAAATTTAACTATTACAGACAGATAGGAAAATAGTAAAAGTCCAATTGCGGTCAGTAGTTTTCTATGGTAAAAATAGGTTCTGAAGCCTCTCACTTGAACCATCTCCTAGTTCAAAAATTTATAATGACAGAGCTGGAAAAGTAATAATCAGGTGAGGCCAGACAGCAAGGGTTAAGTTCAAATCATAGCTTATGACATACCTTATGCAGTTTCGTTTCTGCTGAAGCTGAATCATTGAGCCCTTCAACAGCTGCTGCAGAGCTCCGGGAAGAAGCAGACAACATTCTTTTCTTCAGTTTCTTTTTCATCAGGTGCATGGAAGATTTATCGATATCCTCTTCAGCTCGCTTGTCTTCCTTGTCAGATTTTGCACCTACATTCTCCTCAGCTATTTTGCTTCTCTGAAACAGTTCGCCTAGGGAGGTCCTGTTTTCCTTTTTAGCCACTGCCGTAGTCTCTGATAATTCAATTGCTGACCCAAAAAGATATCCCTGAAGTGGGCAGATTATGCTCCCACTTATATTGCTTTCTAGGCCATCCATTGGCTTGCCACTGAGGGTAATTGTGCTACCATGGCTGCTCCTTCCCATGCTGACGTGACTGTTTCTTCCAGAAGAATCATTGTACCCGTCATCCTTAGTTTCAGCTCCTAGAACCTTTTCCAACTCATCATTAATGAACTTTAGTTCATTTTCAGTTACTTCAGTTTCGTTTTCAGTTATATTCTCAACAGAAATTGAAAACTTTGGTGTCATTGGGTCACTGATGACCTGATCAGATCCCAGAGTTCCAATTGCCAGAAATCCATGGAAGATCTCAGACATTGGATGTGATGATTCATCTTCATAGTCTTCATCTCCTATTTCTGATTCTAGACCAGCAAAAGATTTTCGAAGATGCTGCTCTCGTGGGGCTTGCTTGAAAGGTTTAATGCTTGACTTCGAGATGTATTGCTGATCATCAAGCGATTGTTGGCCTAAAAAAACAATTATGAGAATGACCTACACAAGTACATTTGAATTTCTAGGAACCTTGTTTCTGTTGCAGCATATCAACAATAATTTCATGGTTTATCTGTAATTCCTGGTTATAACTCAATGTTTTCTATTAAATGGAATAGATGGGTTAAAGAGATATAATTTTCAGTTTACATGCATACAAAACTTGGATGTGTTCCATGCCCTGGGCATCGAATATCAGTCACTACAGATTCTATGCACAAAGTGAGCTTCTACTGACAATGGATGCTCAACCTCACAGAGAAATACTAGTGGAAAGTATTTACCGATGGTAAAATCTTTGAGCGGTTCACCACTGTTCTGCCGAAATTTGCGGTGCATCCAACCAAGTAGCTGTGAGAAAAAACCAAAATATCATTTAGTCGTTAGACAGAAACACTCTACAAGAATTAATGCAGAATTAACTTTGCCTTCATCTTTCTGGTTGTGCTTCAGAAAACTGAGTTTTGTTGCCTTCAGTTTAGAGGGGTGATGAGAAAAAGTGTTTTCCATAGTTTAGCTCACTGCTTATTTATCAATAGAATGTCAAACTCTTACTGCACACCTCCAATAGTCTGAGATGATGTGCGTAAAGGAAACATAGGGATAGTTACAAAAGAACTGGCTGGCTTGTGTTATCCATTCAAGTGGCTAAATGGATGGTGGGTCCTGGAGCACCCTTCCGGAAGCTGTTCATTTTCTGAGGAATGTGACTAGTTTTGATTTTTTGGTACTTTGAGTGGTGGTATCGACTCACTCCAAACCTGAGATAGTATTTTCCATTCTTCAAATAATTATATTGTTACTGTTTGAAGATGTTTAATTCTCTTTTAATTTTATTTAATCAGTTTTAAGTACCTTAATTTATTCATGTTTTGTATATAGTTGTGCTTTCTACACAAACATGTTTTGCACATGCCTCCATGGGAAAATGATAGCTTCCATTCTTATAATTGTAACAATTTCACTATAATTTGGTGGGCAGAGCCCTAAATGACTGGTGGGGTCTCTGGAGAATATTGTGTTGGACCAAAATAGGTGCAAAGATTGACAACGAAGTGGATCATTTCTCATCAGGGGCACAAACTGTATTATCTGACCTGGAAAGGTAGAAGATTAATTGGAAATTTGAAAGGACTCTTCAATATCTTATTTCCATGTATGATCCTATTAAATCTACATGTTGGATCATGCATTTGGTTGGGATCTTTGGAGGAAAGGAATTTTAATAGTAGATGACCTTTTGGTCTCCCTGACACCGTTCTTTTATCATGTTTGTAAGCAGAACATTCTCAGATGAGATCAGAAATAACACAAAGGCTAGATTGCGCTTCTGATCTTTATCCCTAACAATGGCCATGATTCTAGCATTGCTGTTGGTAACCTCAATTTCCATGATTCTAGCATTGCTGTTGGTAACCTCAATTTGTGTTACAATTTTATGAGAGAATTTTAACTTATAATGTCTGATATATGTGCTTGTTTCCCTGCAAAAAAAAAAAGGTAATATCTCGTCTTTTGGGCTTCGTAATATGATCACTTGCGTCATTTCAGAATATTTTTTGGGAACAAAATATAAAGGAAAGAAATATGCCTGGGTCCCATGTGTTTCTAAATTCAACCTTTTACAACTCCTTGTTTCTGAAACATGCTACTGTAGGACAGAAAACTTACCCTTCTGTATATTGGCTAGCTCTTGTTTGTTATTCATATTTATTGTTTACTTTCAGTAGTATCCTTTGCTTAAAGACACAGTTTCTGGGCGAGACAGGGTAAGAAGGAAGAGACGGAAGAAGGTGATGCACTCTGACACCGGTTGTGAAGTACAATAGAAGCAAACATAAATTCTTCTATTTTTTTATCCTTTTGACTGTTCCAATAATTTGTGAATGTCCTAAGTCTCTGTGAGTTGTCAGAATTTGTAAAAAGGTCTTCCACTGAGCTTTTTTTTTTAACCTTCCTAGGAAAGAAATTGATTTGATGTCAGTTCTGTCACCATATTTCTGAAACCTTCTTAAGTCATTTCCTTGAGCATGAAAAAGATCTCCTTTGCCTCAACCATGTCGTGGCTATGCTCCCCAACATTAACTGTTTGTTTCTATTTTGTCAGTGGGAGTTCAAAAGAGATGAATAATATTACTTTGCTTTATGTGGTTTATAATTTCAGGTGAAAGATTTAGGAAGAAAGGCTTCTGATTTTATTAAGGTGGGACTACGATGTACAGCACCATGCGGTGGGAAAAAACTTTTTCTTACCTCCACGAGCAAGTCATGATTTTATGTCAAATCTGCCTAAATATCCAGCTGATAAGTTGGCCTCCTCTATTTGTTTTTTGTTTTTAACCTGGTAGATTGATATTTCAATCTTAAGTTGATTAGATTTGCATTAGATCTGGTGACATAGTGGGAAAGATGCAAGGGGGGGCCATGCTCCATGAACTTGCAAACTTTTTGGCATGAGGATAGGTTTTTACCTGTGATACAAAAGCTTGTCAAATCCAACTAAAATGATTGGTATATCCACCGGTCGATGTTCAGACATGTTCATACTAACCCTTTTCACTAAATACACTGTATGGAGAGATTCTATAATCAGCGGTACAACGAATCAAACCTGATGAAAACCTTCTGCCTTCTGGTATGTTTCTATCAAACGTTTCTAAGTTTTCTATTCCTGCTGTTAAGAAGAAACATACCTGGAAAACTTGCTTCTGGATTTGGTAGTTGTTAAAATAGTCAAAAAGGAGTCAAATTCTTCTGCCTTTTTGTCAAAGTAAATCATCCTCGGTAAAATTACATTTTCAAAAAGGAGTGGAACTATAGATAAATTATCATATAAACTTTCTGTTATTCTTTATCATCGTTAGAGACATGGTTTTACAAGAATAAATTAAAACTAAAGAAATGAAGGCCAAAAATGTAATTTATTCACAATCACAATCTTTGACAGATTGGTAGATCATGATGCAAATGCAAAAAGTGAGCATTTTTTTATCAGATTCTAGGACCTGCTTAAATTTTGTGCTGACCTTTGTTTTTAGGAACCAAACATGAAACTAAAATCCGAAAGTCTTGTCAGTGACATGAGGGAAAACAATTCTGTTGTAGACAGACTGTGCCACATATTTATCCTTCTCTTGACCTTTTCCTTTTGACCAACATCCCAAAAGACCTATATATGCACTGAACATGTGTTATCAATCTCTTTGTCTAAATGCAACAGTCCTCATTCATTATGATTTGTACATGTGAAAGCAAAGCAAGTAGCCCTCCTTCATTGTGATCAGATTATGCAATGAACATTAATATGTTTGTCTAAATGCTTTTTAACTTTCATTTCTGGATTGAACCCTACTTTTAAAGCAGAGAGATCAGTTTTTCTCTTGCCTTTGAACTCTTCTTTCCTGTTGATGTGAGGCTGGTTTTACAGGCTGATTGATTATCATTGAAGAACATTGCTGCCTATGTTGTTTGGACAGTGGATAGAGGTTGAGACCTTAGACTCACTTTGAACCTTTCTGTACCATGATTTCAGTCTAATTTGAGGCCCCTGTAAGTCTTGAGCTCACCAAGACACAATTTTTAGTACTTTAGCAATAGCATGAAATCATTGTATTGAGCTAATATTCAGTTACATTACCAACTTGTGAAATATTGTAGGCTCTACGAAATTAAATTGTTAGTTGAATGTTGATATGCAATATAGTATTATAACTTCCTTGGGGTGAGGGTGACCCTAGTGGTTAGGACTTAAGATGTTTGGAGATACCTTTTACTTATTTTTAAAGGAAAAAGTACGGCCTCAACATCTAAACCCGGCAACAAAATTGGAAAATATCTTTCGACCGAAGCTCTTATATATGTTAGTTTGAGCTAAAATCTACCAAGCAACGATGTGGTAAGTTGATCAACGTCACATAATACTCCAAAAATGACATTCTTTGATCGATGAAAATCGATATGTCAAATTTCTACATAGTTTGAACCCAAAGTCGGTGCCAACCGATTGAGGAATTCCCCTAGTATCAATGAAGTTAAAAGAAATTAAAAACGAGACAGAGAATTATTGAACTAATGATAAAAATGTTGATGACTATTCTTAATTCATACGTTTCACCTTCTTCTTCAAGTATAACAAGTGCATATTTGTAGGATTGAACTCGATTCTAGTTCTTAACTTGTTCATCTTCTTGGCTCGGTACTAGTTCTTAACTTGTTGATCTTATTGGTTCAATAATTGGCTTGTTGATTGTATTCAATTGATCTTATTCGGCTTGTTGATTGCTCTTGTATTGATCTCGGTTTCTTGATCTTCTTGACAAGTTTATCAAAATCTTGAATTATTCTTACGCACTTAATAGTGTTTAAGATCATGCCTTCAACGTTGTTGTGTTTTCAAAGTCTTTGGTCTTCAAGTTCTCAATCTTCTTGGAGTCTTCTGAATTCTCTAATTTCTCAATCTTCTTGGACTATTCATAGAGCCTTTCTATGGGCATTGTATGCGTTTGGACTGCTTTGGGTTTTGGGCCAAATCGTCGTTTAATGACCTAACTTTTTATGACTGTAGGTGACCGTAAAATTCTAAGAAATTGGTAGAATGCATGAGTTTTCTCTTCTAAAATTTTGTCATTTCGAGCAATATAATGCCATGTTAGGATTCATTATCCTACCAACAGGGATATGAAGGTCTTGTGGAAGGGTGGAAGAAGCTTGAAGAAGAAGAAATCTCGGTAAGCTTTTCAAAACCTCCTGCTGTGGGATTTTCGATTCTGAAGTTTTTACTAATGCTGAAGTGACTTTAGTTCTTCATGAATTCAATCTTGTGTGCAAAGCGAAGAACCACCCACTCGTACTTGGGAAAATACTTCCACCAAACCTTGTTTTAAGTCTGAATTTTGATTATTCTTCAAAAGAGACGCAAATGCTCTTCCCTTAGGTCATACTTACATCGGTGTTTTTGGGCATTCTGTGATATGAATGAAATATTGTGAGACCATGAGAAAAATTGGCATAGAGCCCAGAGAACCTAGCTTGATCTCTAAGTTTAGAGACGTGAGATTCCACATTAGTTGGGAAGAGAACGAACCATTCTTTATAAGGGTGTGGAAATCTCTCCCAAGTAGATGCGTTTTAAAAACTTTGAGGGGAAACTCGAAAGGAAAAGTTCAAAGAGGACAATATCTGCTAGCGGTGGACTTGGGGCGTTACAAGAGGTGCTCTAGATGATTGTAATCTATTGGAAACAAAGCTCCAAAAGAGGATTGGTTGAAATGGGGTGATAGCAATACTAATTGTTTCCTTTAGAAGGCAACTGGGAGGAAGAAAGAGAATAGTACTGAAGCCATTTTTTATGCCTTGGGAGTATGGCAAGAGGAAGTTACAAAAATTTCCCTGACTTTTGTGGATTATTTTAAAAATAATTTTGCTTCAAATGCTCCTTTGCAGATTGATGTGAACAGGGTCATTGATTGCATTTCTTCAAGGGTTACTTGAGAAGTGATATCAAGAGGAGATGGAAAGAGCAATAAAACAATGGATTCCCAACTTTGTTCTACCAAATACTTTGAAGAATTGCCTTGAAACAAGACTCGTATTGTGTTGATCCCTTAAAAAAGGCATCAAAATTCAGTAAGTGGTTTTCGCTCAATAAGTTCATATGCTATGTGTTGTATAAGATAGTTACAAAAGTTATATCTAATTAGAGTGAGTTCACAAATTTAGAGTGAGTTGAGTTTAGAGTGAGTTCAGTTGATTTTTTATGTTATAGCTAATAGCTAATCTCATCTCACTGTTTCCAAACTAGCGGTCTCCAAACTAGGAAGAAGCACTTGAGGATGTCGAATCATTCATTGAGAAGTTAGATTTTGCTCTTTCATTCGAACCCAGAAGCATCCAAAGTAAAAGCTCTTCTTTACCCCTAATCTTAGGAATTCGAAGCTTAAGCCAAATTTGAAGGAGATATTAGTGAAGTTTTTGAATCAATGATCCTCTTTGGCACTCGTTCCCCTATCTTTGTCTGGCCTCATTACAAAGTTCAGGCAGGCAAGATCAGGCCTAACCATTTCTTGGAGGGTCATGACACAACCACTATAACAGCCCAAGCCCATCGCTAGCAGATATTGTCCTTTTTGGGCTTTCCCTTTCGGGCTTCCCCTCAAAGGCTTTAAAACGGATCTGCTAGGGATAGGTTTCCATACACCCTTTGAGATATCACAATCCACCCCCCTTCAGGGCTTAGCGTCCTCGCTGGCACTCGTTCCTTTCTCCAATCAATGTGGGACCCCACCAAATCCACCCCCTTCGGGGCCCAGCGTCCTTACTGGCACACCGCCTCGTGTCTACCCCCTTCAGAGAACAGCCTCCTCACTGGCACATCGTCCGGTGTCTAGCTCTGATACCATTTGTAATAGCACAAGCCCACTGCTAACAAATATTGTCCTCTTTGGGCTTTCCCTTTCGGGCTTCCCTTCAAGGCGTTAAAACGCATCTCCTAGAGAAAGGTTTCCCCACCCTTTAAATGATGTTTCATTCTCCTCCCAACCAATACGTGGGATATCACAACCACATTTGTTGGTTTCTTTGTTCTTTTCCATGTTCCTTCTAGTGCTAATAGTACGTATTTTTGGAAGGATTTTATGTAGGGAGGCTCCGATGAGATGGCGGCAGATCCCATCCATAACACCTTCATTGCAATGGGATGCTCACAAACCAACTCAGATTCTGAATAAGGAAGATGTTGAGATCATAATGTCTTATAACTCCTATTGTATTTGGCATATTTTGATAAGCAGGGGACCTATACTGTTAGCTGATATTCAAGTCCTTCCAGTTATAGCAATGGTGACAGAAAGTTTGGAAAACAAAATCCCCACAAAATCCATCTTTTTGTTTGGCAATGCTTCTTTGTTTGTTTGGCTTCGAAGTCGTAGAACTTGTACCGTAACTTTCTTAATCAATAGTTCTCTTTCGTTAAAATCTGTCAAATACGAGCGCCCTTGAATTAACTTAAAGGTTAGGCACGAAGCACCAAGCACCACCATCTTGTTGCCAAAGAGTGAAGAATCAAAGATTCTACAGGTCGATGCATCCTATCGGAACTTCGAGAGATCCACTTCGAAAGGAGTGAAGAATTCCCTAGTTTATATAAGAAATGGGGAGGAAGCCAGGAGAGACTTCAAGCCTTTTTCGAGTTTGTGAGAGGTTAAAGTCCCGACATCGAATTCCCCCAACTTTTTTTATTTTTCCACTTTTCAACAAATTTATTAATGGTTAATTTTAATTTTTTTATTCGGATCGAAAAACATCCTAAAAATTTAATAATGTGACGAAATTTGAGGTATTTAGTTAACGAGAAAAATCTCTCATCAGTCCGCGATAGGTTTTTCTAGATCCAACAATAAAATTGAATATTTCTAATAATTGGAACAATATCAATCAGTTATTAGTTTCGATTAATTAAAAAAATAATAATAATAGATATAAGAAAAGAAATGTATGAACAGATGGCCATATCGTGACCGTACACAGGAAGCCGAATAGGGGAAAAGGAAAAAGCGCATGGGTGGTCTTTATGATCCACAGCCACTAGTTTTCCGCCACTTGTCAAAATCCAATGCAACGCCCTTTCTCTATTACCTTCTTCACTCGTTTGCAGCCTCAAAAATAAAAACTCATTTTAATTATTATTTATTATTTATTATTTATGTTTCTTTTTTATTTTTTAATGGAACCAAAATCCAGAAGAAATTATAGTGGCTGAGATCGCTCCGACGCCCCCCAAACTGTAATTTCCAGTGCCTNAAAAAAAAAAAAAAAAAAAAAAAAAAGAAGAAGAAAAGAACAAGAAAAAACGACTACTCTCTGCTACTATTGCTTCCTCCTTCGTTCAATTCATGTTCTTGATTGCCGGAAGCCATGAGTTTTCTGGTGAGTTTCTGGTGAGTTTCTGGCGATTTCGCTCTCTTGCATGATCGGAGTATCCACTTTTCCTTTCCGAATTACCTCCCGCCATGGTTGTCTTTGAAGGTACTGTTGTTTTTGCCTGGCCTTTTTCTTGATTCTTACTCTCAGTTTGGTTGTCGAGAAATGTTTTAGAAATTGATGGAGATTTGTATAGATTGAATTACTCGATGCTGCTTGAGTTAGTTGTTTTTTTGTTTTTGTTTTTTGTTAATTTTAAATTTTCGATTCCTGATGTTTTCTTGCCTGCTAAATGGATAGTGTACTTGACTTTGCCAGATCAGTGTTGTAACGATGCTTTGCTGTGAAGTGGAGGAAGTAGTTTGTTGATTACTCGATAGAATTTTCTCTCTCTTTTCTATGTTCTAAGGTTTTGGCATCTTCCAGTTCGTTCTGGTGAGGATTCTGAAAAAGGATTTTTCATTTCAAGTTCTTTTTCGGCGAAGTATTTCTATCTTGTTGCTTTAAAGTTTCATTTTCCTGTTTCTTACAATACCAAATTTTTTCATAAAAGTCCACCGATGCAGTTAAATAATTTTGTTCACATGAAAAAGAGACGGATCTCTACCGATTGCTGTCGCTTTTTTTCTTCTTCTATTTTGCAGTTGCATCAAGGAGCCAGGTGATAAAAGCAACAAAGGCTTCACAATTTAGAATTCTTTATATCCCTAACAATGAAAGGAGGCTTTCATTTTACCCGTTGCTCGTTGGAGAGGATTTGAAGCAGCGGTAGCTGCTCAGATCCGTCCATGGATCCCAATTCCTCTGGAGAAGACTTGGTTTTTAAGGTGATAGTCCATTCCCCCTCTACAGAAAAGAAAAAAAAAAAGGTTTAAGAAGAAGAAAGACGAAGTGAAGAAAAGGAAAATGAAAACTGTTTATAACTGATGTCGGAACTTGTGTATATATGCATATGATAGACCAGGGTGATAGTCCATTCCCCCTCCACAGAAAAGAAAAATAATTTAGTGTAAGAAGTGAAGAAAAATAAAAACGAAAACTGTTTATAACTGAGGTCTGAAGTTGTGTATGTATGCAAATGATAGACCAGGAAGCCATATACTATTACAAAGCAACGAGAGCGCTGGACGGAGGAGGAGCACAGTAGATTTCTAGAGGCGCTGAAGCTCTATGGCCGAGCATGGCAGAGAATTGAAGGTTATTTTTTGCTCAAATGACAGCGTTCCTTTTTTGACTTTTGTTCATTTCTTAGCATATAACATTGGTTAGATGAATTATATATTGTGTAATATATGGTACAAAATTTATTAGCTTCCAGGTAATTGAGCAGAAGTTTCTTTAGTTAACAAATTTATGTCTGTGATTCAAATTCTTAGTTATTATTGAGCTAATTTTATCTGGATACATTGGTGACTACTGTCAAGTTTATACTGTTCCCTGAATAGATACCTGATTCTCCACTGCATGACGTTATATGCAGAACATATTGGGACCAAAACAGCAGTCCAGATACGGAGTCATGCACAAAAGTTCTTTTCAAAGGTCATTGGGTACCCTTCTCTACATAGTCTAATTTTTCGATTTTGCTTCTTCTTGGTTTGTAGTCCGTGATTGGTTCAGTTGTTTTTATAATCTTGCTTGCTCATCAGTAGTTCCATTAGGTAGTCCCATTGGCACTATCGCCTAGTTGTCTTAATCCTGTATGCTTGTGATGTAGCACTCTTACTCATATACCCAATATTAGATATCTATCTGTGGGCTATTCTTTAAAATAAATGGCGGTAAACCTATCACACCACGGCCCTTCATTCAGTGAGAATGAGAACAATGCCGGTAAACCTATCACACATAAAATGCCAGGGAGTTAACACAATTGGATGATTCACATAGGCCGACCATGACCTAAGTGTAGTGGATAGTTGACACAGTATTCCCCCTTCCAACATTGCATTCTAAAAGTTATTGTGAACACGTTTTTGCAAAATTTTTATAAAAGTTATTGTGAACATTCCCCTCTTCTAATAAATCCTGCTATCCGTGATACAATTTATTCATTCACATCAGACTGGTACATAGTTAAGGGTGAAGTTGAAAGCTCTTTATTCCTTCTGTATGGATTCAAAGACCACCCAGACAGTACCTACTCCAATTCAGTCTGTTACCTAAAAGCCTACTGTCTCAATACCCTTCCATCTACCTCGGTGTTAATTATATTGTGCTCACTATGTTACATTCACTTGAATCACCATGAAGGCGGTTCCCTTTGGCATAAGGTTATTGTTAGCAAGTAAAGGCCTCATCCCCTTGAGTGGCTCAGCTTGGTAAGGGTTTAAAAGGCACTTTTAGAAACCCACGGAAAGCGATTGCATGTGATCTTCCTCTTCTTTATCAGTTTATTCATATTGATGTCGGGGACCAACGGGATACATATTTTTGGGAGGACAAGTGGTTGGAAAATAGACCCTGTGCTCCTTATGCTCTCATTTATATTATTTATCCTCCATAAACTATTCGGTTGCTTCAATCCTCAGTCAAAGGGATTCATCACTTTCTCATTCCTTGATTTCCGTTGTTTGTTGAACAATGGGGAAACATCAATTGTCTTGGCTCTTCTTTTCGCCCACTTGTCTTTCCACTTAGGCCAAGGAGGAGGGATGGGTGATTCCTGCCTTTGGACTCGTAGTCATTTCAAAGGTTTTTCTTGTAGCTCTTTTTTCTAATGCTTGCCCAATCCTTCCTTAGTGACTGGTTCTATTTTTTCTCCTCAGTTTGGAAGGTGAAGTTCTACGTGTGACGGTTTTTCATGAAAGAGTAACACCTTGGTTCGGATCTTGACTAGAGGTTCTTTAGTGGTGGGGGGTCCTATTCTTGTATTCCTTGCTGAAGATGTCAAAGAACCTAGATCATATCATTGGAAGTTGTGATCTTTCTCGGGCGGTCTGGCACAACTCTTTTGAGGAGCTTTTTCTTCATTTTCTCTATTGTGATAAAGGGTGATTTTTGTGGTAGACTGGGGTGTGCTATTTCTTGGGAGCTTTGGAGTGAGAGGAACAACAAAATCTTTAGATGGCGTGAGAGTTCTTTAACGATGTTTGGTCCCTCGTTAGATTCTTTGTTTCTCTTTGGGCCTCTATTTCTAGAGTTTTTGGTGACTACTTGTTTGGTCTTATTTCTGAACTTGAGCCCCTTCTTACTGCCTGGCTCCTTTTTGTGAGCTCTCCTTTTTTGTATGCTTGTGTATTCGTTCATCATTTCTCAAAGAAAAACAAGTTTTTTCATCTAAAAACTGTGAGCCCAACTTAGGATTAGTAGGCCTAATGAAGGATCCCTGATTGTACAGTTTTGAAAGTGTACTAGTCACTTGCAACAAATTGAACTTTTCGTCTCTTCCATTAGCAATGTGAACATATGTTGCGGGGCTCTCTATAAATACCCTTTAGCTCCTCAAGAATGACATCCTCATCTTTGAGTTGTTGGTCCATTTCAGCCATGGGGAAATTTGACATATATGGAAGGATAAGGGGTGGTGACTGACTGCAAAATACTTGGAACGCAAGGATACAATTGTACAACCTATAGAACAGATCCTGTTCAAAGTAAGGTTGTGAACGATTGGAAACTATATCAAATAGGTTAAGTTGATTGTAGAGTTGAATGCTGTATTATAGCTAGACTGAGCCCGTGCCAACCATTTAGACCATTGTTTAGAAGTCACCATCACTTAGCACCAAGGATAAGTCTCTATACCTCTATTGATCACCTCCGTTAGCCTGTCCATCTCTGGCTGGTTTGTTAGGTTGTGTTTTATAGTCCCTTGACATCTAAAGAACTCCGAAAATAATAGTAAAAATAATTATAAAATCTTATCCCTGTCTGAGACAATACTCCAATCCCTATAAAGATGCATGATTTCCTAAAAAAGATGAGCAGTTGTTGAGAACGGGTGCTTGAGAGGAATAAGGGGGCATTTGGAAGGCAATCAAGTACAACCAGAATAGTAAAAAAAAAAAAA